>NC_041393.1:742368353-742368800 GCF_002162155.2 Triticum dicoccoides | reverse complement strand
CCCCCCCCGCGTAGGAGGCCGCAGCCCCGTGCGGCCCTGGGTAGGCGGCGTAGGGTTGCTGGGGAGGCGACGGTGATGACCCATAGGGGTGGCTCTGTGGCGCCGCCGGTGGTTGATGTAGAGGCGGCGCACGAAACGCCGGCCATGAGGAAGGCGACAGCGGCGGAGCACCAGGGGCCATCGGAGGAGCGCCATACGGGTAGTAGCCGTAGGGCGAGGGCGCGGCAACGCCGTAAGATGGTGGCGCGGCGACGCCGTAGTGCGGTGGTGGTGCAGCGGCGTAGGCCGGTGGCGCGGCAGCATCGGCCGCGACCAGGGCTAGGTCACCCGAGGGCTCGCCATGCGGGCGAGATCCGATCGGGGACCCAGGCAGCGCAGGCGGCGGCGGGGCCCCATAGGCCGCCACGAGAGGCCCGGAGGCGAGGAACGGCGACGAAGGGGCGAGAA
>NC_041393.1:742357375-742368343 GCF_002162155.2 Triticum dicoccoides | reverse complement strand
GACGGTGATGACCCATAGGGGTGGCTCTGTGGCGCCGCCGGTGGTTGATGTAGAGGCGGCGCACCGAACGCCGGCCATGAGGATGGCGGCAGCGGCGGAGCACCAGGGGCCATCGGAGGAGCGCCATACGGGTAGTAGCCGTAGGGCGAGGGCGCGGCAACGCCGTAAGATGGTGGCGCGGCGACGCCGTAGTGCGGTGGTGGTGCAGCGGCGTAGGCCGGTGGCGCGGCAGCATCGGCCGCGACCGGGGCTAGGTCACCCGAGGGCTCGCCATGCGGGCGAGATCCGATCGGCGACCCAGGCAACGCAGGCGGCGGCGGGGCCCCATAGGCCGCCGCGAGAGGCCCGGAGGCGAGGAACGGCGACAAAGGGGCGAGAACCGGTGCGGCGGCGGCCGCGGCGACGGAGGTCGGCGCGACGGCGGCGGTGGCGGGAGCAGCGGAAGACATATCGTAACCTAAACTGATACCATGTAACACAAAGTATTTTGGGGACTGCACAACACCCCTAACCTGGGGTGTGGCTATCACATTATATAGAGGTACCCAAGGGGTACAATACAACGTTACAATATAGATATACAGAGGCTACGTATATACAGTCTAACATCACAGGCTGGCCCAACCGCTGTTGCCTTCCTTTTCTGCCTCAGCTCCCCTAAACTATCTGCACCGGCGTGAGCTGCTTTTGTGAGACAGGAACTTGGGCGCGGTTCAGTCTTTTTTGGGGGGCTCAGTTCAGTCTGTGGTATGGTTCGGTTCAATGAAAGAACGAAGATGTCTTGTGACCCGCTCCTGTGTGAGATAGAAAATTGGGCTCGCAGTCTGGGTTTGCAGAGTTGCAGTTCAGTTATGGTGTGATTAAGTTCAGAGTAAAATATTCTTTCATATAAAAGTTGAGAGTAAAAGAAAGAAAAAAGCAAAAGAGAGAGGATAAGAAATGTGTGCTAGAGAAAAAATCCTTTCATTTTTTTTACTATCCACTGCACCTGGACTTTCATTAGCTGCGGTTTGGGACTATCCAAATTTTTAACAGTGTCTTTCTCCTCTCCTATGTACAATTTAGTGCTTCTGCTTACTTATGTTAAGATACAACTATTTAGGGGTTTCTGCCAAGTAAATAGAAGTGCGCTTTTCCTGTTGTGCATTTGTATGCTTCAGTTCTCTTTTTCGTGCCGGGTATACTTCAGTTATACTAAAACATCCATCTTATTTGTGTGCAAATATTTATTATCATTCAAGTTAGTTGTATATATATAGTACTAAGTTCAACATGCACACAAAGATGATCCGGATGAGGTTTACTGGCATAATGTGTATCATTGCTCTATGCATGCTGAAAAGGTTATGCATATGGACTAAATTATACTACCACCGTCCTAAAAATCTTGTCTTGGATTTATCTAGATACAGATGAATCTAACACTAAAACGTATCTAGATATATCCGTTTCTACACAAATCTAAGACAAGCTTTTTGGGACAGAGGAGGTAGTTGCTTGAGATTATTCACAGAAAATGGCGTTCTTAGAATGTCTTAGTCAGTGCCATTCTTGCAACCATATAAAAATTCATAAATTACTATGTTTGATCAGAATTGGTTACTTGATATGTGGGTTGAGAAGGAAGGAAAGGAAAAAAATGTCCTATAATGATAAAAAATTTGACAATATTGCTTGATGTGCACAGGATCCTAAAAGTCTTCTGCCCCTCCAAGCATTTGTGGGAAGCTCCGCCACTCATTGACTTGGGATTGATCATATTCATCGAGAATAGGTGGACAATATGACGATCATCGACGATTTTTGTCTCCTGTAGCAATGCATGATGTAGGCGGGGACTTGGGCAATGGGGCAGCAAGGCGGAATGCATCAGCACTCCTCAATTGTGGGTAGCGTTGGCGGCGGTGACTTGGGCCGGGAAGCAATGAGCGTCAGCAGTTGGCAATTGCGGGTGGCAGTGGCTGGGGGTTAGGAAGAGAAAGGTGGCGATTTTGTAGGGTGGACAAAAAAAAGGGAGTGGCGGGAGGAAAAAGAACAACAATAACATCGGGTCATTGCCGACGGAGGAAAGGCAGGGGTTAACATATTCAAGTGTGGCTAGGCAGAAAGTCGCGAGCGCCAGAGTTGGTGACAGGTTTAGAGGGATCAAGGGTGCCAACAAAGACAACCTTAATATTTTATTTATTTATTTATATGCATAGCCCGTAGCAACGCACGGACGTTCTACTAATTGTTGCAGTATATATTGTACTAGTACTAGCGAGTAGCAGGCAAAACGTATCATTGATTTCTCCAATCTCGAATAAATAGGCGCCCAAGAAGCCAGATTTCCATAGGTATACCGAACAAGAGGGAGGGACTTCATTTGGAAACCCTCCTCCCTTCCTTCCGCTTATTGTTACCCGGCACCAAACCTCGCTTCAACGGATATGCATTTCTCCAAAAAAATGGGTCATGCGGATCGAGTTAGTCACGGTCATCCATCTCGCTGAGGACACCTCCAAGAGTACCTTTTTTTGGAAAAAGTCTAAAACAAACCTTAAATTTGTAGGCGAAAGCTAAACCGAACCCCGAACTCTCAATACCTGAAATCAGCACACCAAACTCTTTAATCCCGGCCTATTTTAAACCTTGAGTGGACTTCGCCGGTATTTGTTGAATCGGGCCGGCCCAGTAGCGCAGTCGCTCAAAAATAAATACGTTTTCAATACTTGTTTGATCTAATTTATTTTCCAAAGTTCGACGCTTTGGTTTCTGATTAAATATTTTCGGCCTGTTATTATGTAAGTCATAGTCATCTGGTGTAGTGGCTAACGAAATCAAGTCAACCCTGCCGGGTCCCAAGTTCGACTCCACGGCATGTTTTTCTCTTTTGGAATTATTACGTCGCGCACTAAGAAAAAAAAGAATTTTTATGGCGCGTGATAAGTGAAAAAAACTCGCTTTATGTCTGCTGGGCCGGCCCAGTCGAGTCCACGGCGAACAATCCAAAACTTTTTTAAAAATATTATTTAAGATATTCCAAAAACATTATTAAAAAATGTGACACAATTTTGAAAATCCAAAACATTTTTCATAGCATGTGAAAAACTGTTGGAATTCTGAACATCTTTTGACAAATATAGTTTTTTTAAATAGCGAAAAGTTTTTTAAAATGCGAATAGAATTTCAGCATTCCAATATTTTTTAAAATTTAAAATGAATTTAATTCATGAAAAAGAATATAAAAGAGGAACATTTTTTTAACTTTTGAACTATTTTAGAAATATGCGAACATTTTTTGAACTTCACGAATTCTTGTTCTGTTATAGTGGGCCGGCCCAAATTCTTGTCCGTGAGAGTAGCTGATTATTCCGGCCGGGATTATAGTATTCCCGTTGTGCCAAACAGGTCTAGGGTCGAAAATAAACCCGGGTTACAAGTTCGGAGTGTCAATTTCCGGGATCCAAATTTCAGGGATTGATTTAGCTTTTGTCTACAATTTCAAGGTTTATTTTGGACTTTTCCCCTTTTTTTGACAATCAATACCATTATATATTTATAGAAATGAATTGTACACGGTAAAGATCCATGAGCTGACCACAACAAGTACAAAATAAAATCTAGAAAGAACGAGCAAGTCTTTGAGATCTCAAATCTTTTTCTTCTTTCATGACACAATCTTATACTTTTCTGACGGCAGCCGTAGAAAAATAACAAAGGTCTCAAATCGCAGACCTGTAAATACTAATAAGGATTCTTCCATAGTTTTAATTTGAGCTGCAATACCAAGGCTGTGATGCACACATGCAGCCATTAAAGTAACCAACCAACATTGACAGAAGTACCAATACCGGTATTCCAGGGACAAAATACCAAATAGCCATGTTAATGTCACTGGGAGCCGAGAGTATGAATCACCATTATCGAGGGCGTAGCAGATGGGACATATATTGCGAGATCAACCCTCCTAGCGGCGACCACGAGGAAAAATCCAGAACCGACCCGACGAAGCGAGATCTGAAGAACCATACCTAGACAAGTAATTTTCTAACATCACCATTGACGTTGGGAAGAAGATCCCGTCGTCGAAGAAAGGGATCAAGATTACTTATTGTAGACGATGGCATCTCCAAAGAAGAAAACGACGACTACCAAAATCCTAAACCAATCTAATGAAAACACTATTATTATTAGGAACTCCACTCATAGATCAGGTTTCCCACCCCTTCCCACTCCGGCGAGGCTGGCCGGTGGAGGGGGAACCGATCTATGGTGGAGGCTGAGGTGGTTGACGGCGGCTAGGTCGGTCGCGATTTCTTCTTATAACCGAAGGAAGAAAGGCGTGCACGACGCCTCTAAAATGAAGGAATGCTATGTTCAGGACTACTTGGTGCATCTTCCTGCCCACTTGCTACCAACCATCGTCATAAACCAAGTAGCTCGGTAGTATAACTGTCTCCCCAAACCATGTGCAAATGCAAGGTTAACGTTGGAATGGACAAGAAAACACGTGGTTTTCCTTCAGTATATTGTACTAGTACTCGCTCTGTAAAAAAATATAAAAGCGTTTAGATAACTACTTTAACGACGTGTTTCAAATGAGCTAGCAGGCAAAACGTACCATTGATTTCTCCAATCTCGAACAAATAGGCACCCAAGGAGCCACATTTCGATAGGTATACCGAAGAAGAGGGAGAAACTTCATTTGGAAATTCTTCTTCCTTCCTTCGTTCGTTTCATTGTGCCCGCCCAGTCAGGCACCGGAGTCCCCAAGAACAAGAAGAGGAACAAGGAGTAGAACACATTGATCCAAGGAGGAGAGATACAATGGCGTCGGCCTGCTTCTTCGCCCGTTGCGTCTCCGTCCCCGCGCACCTCCTGGCCATCCCCACGCCCCTCACCATCACCACCCGCAGGTAAGTCTATCTCTATACAACCAATCCTGGATCCTTTCGGTTCCAATCTCCTGCCTTCTCCGGCCGCCAGTCTCTTTTTTAAGCATGTACACATATATTGGAAACGAGAACATTTTTTGAATTTCCTGAACTTCTTGAAAGACAATTTCTTTTGAAAATGTCAACAAAAATTTGAAAGCAAGAACATTTTTTTTAAACTATGATTTTTTTCAAAAACAAGAACAATTTTTGAAATTCAAAACAATATTTGAAACTTTCGAACAAAATAAACAGGAAAATGAAAAAATAAAACAAAAATTAAACTTGGGAAAAGGAAATGAATATGGGAGAAAATAAAAAAGAAAAAGAAAAAGAAAAGGATAAATAAACAGAAAAAAGATAAAAGTAGATAATAGAAACAGGAAAAAGATAACAAAAAAGAAAGGTAACAAGAAGAAATCAAATTTGGTTCAGGAATCTTCTAGAATGTTCCCAGAACCGGAAAAAACCCATCCAGAAACCTCTAGAGAGTTCTGGAAACCAGGATCGCTGAAACATTAAGCGGGCCGGCCTGAGACGAGCGATCGCTCGATCTCCGTGTGCGAAACGGCGACACTTGGACGCAATGAGCATCCTTTAGGGAATTCCGAAACAAATGAACGAAATGACCTACCTACTGCCTCTTGAGGGGTAGAGATGCATGTCTCCACAAATTCGTTCATGCGGATCGAGTCAGTCACGGTCATCCACCTCGCCGAGGACATGTTCATAACTATTTCAAGCAGTTTTTTTCTTCTGAAGTATGAGTCTTGTTTGTGACATCCTACTTGGTGCAGCTTCCTTCCCACTTGCTACCAACCATTGTCATAAACCGAGTAGCTCGATAGTATAACTGTCTTGCCAAACCATGTGCAAGTGCAAGGTTAACGTTGGAATGGGCAAGAAAACACGCGGTTTCCCTTCTGCCCTCTTATGTTATTGTTACAGTATATATTGTACTAGTACCATTGATTTCTCCAATCTCGAATAAATAGGAGCCAGATTTCCATAGGTATACCGAAGAAGAGGAAGGGACTTCATTTGGAAACCCTCCTCCGTTCCTTCCGCTTATTGTGCCCAGTCCGCCTCCGGAGACCCCAAGAACAAGAAGAGGAACAAGGAGGTGGAGAATACATCGATCCAAACGAACGCCACGATCGAGACGATCGAGAGATAAAATGGCGTCGGCCTGCTTCTTCGCCCGCTGCGTCTCCGTCCCTGCGCACCTCCTGGCCAACCCCACGCCCCTCGCCATCACCACCTGCGGGTAGGTATCTATACAACCGATCCTGGATCCTTTGGGTTCCGATCTGCTTCATGCTCCGTCTCAAATGATCTGACCTGCAGGCTGCGGCGGCTTGGAGCCGCGGGAGCGAGGCCGGTGTGCGCCGCCGGGAGGATGCTCGGCTCCGTCAGGTCGGTCAGGGTGATCGGTCGGGTGGGACTGGTCGAATGTCAGGGTTTTATCTGTCTACTTACAAGATTGTTCCTCCTTCTGGATGCAGATACGGCACCGGAGCGGCGTTGGGCCCCAAGGAAGCCGATGCGGAGGTGGCCGCCGTGCCGCCGTCGGTGCCGGTGCGCGTCGCCTACGAGCTGCAGCTGGCCGGCCACCGCTACCTCGACGTCAGGTAAACATACTGTCACCTGCTTAACCACACAATCACCTGCTTAATCCCTGCTCTGCCTCTGCCGCCTCTGCACTCTGGGCTCTGTACTGTCAACAGATAGAGAGAAAAATTCAGTTCGCTGCAGACTGTACAGAAAACAAATATGTAAATTGTAAATTGTATGAATTCGTTACATCGATCCGAAACCAGTTTTGCTGATGTCTTGTGTCTGCAGAACGGAGGGTGAGTTCGGCGGCGGGCATCCGGCAGGAGCGGTGAAGCTTCCTCTTGTGTCTTGTGATCATAGAAAGAAATATATGGGACCAATGTTGGCAAGATCAGTTATAGTTAATCATCTAGTCCAACGCAAAAGGTATTGTATTTTTGGGCCAGAGTGGTTTCAGAATATGAACATCCGCACTGACAAATCAGGGTAGGCAGCGCTGCAGTCAGTGGGCAGGTGTATAAATCTGAACCAACACGTGAATGCACGTGAATTATGGTGTCTCTATTGGCGCCGCGAATAGTGGTTTTGTTTATTGTTGCTTGGCACCATGATCAGGAGCATTTTTCGGACGCCGGCCGATAAATGAATAATATTGTGATGCTGTCAAACCAGTTTCAGAGATGCAATTTCTTCTTTTTTTTCTATCACTATTCACTAGCCACATCTAAACCCCAAGTGGCTTCAAAGTGGTGCGGGCATGTCCTTCTGGATGAAGTTTACCTTCTCTGCTGACACAATTTAAATTTCCATTGGCAGGGATGGCGAAAAACTCGGGTTTTCTAGAGCAAGTGTCGGCGATATTCAGGAGAGAGGACGAGATCATCATCGTACGTCTTCCACACATCTGTAACACACTCCGTTTTTTTTTTTTGTGCTTTCATTTGAGTTGTCATATCCTCCCTACATTCTCAAAACTTAACTCCAGGGATGCCAGAGTGGCAGGAGATCTCTCATGGCAGCAGCCGAACTCTGCTCCGCTGTAAGCACGTCAATGGCATTATGGCAATCCATCTCATCATCGCTGCTGTTTCACAAACTGCTCTCTGTGATGCGTGTGATGCAACCTTTTTTCAGGGCTTCAGTGGCGTGACCGACATCGCCGGAGGGTTTTCTGCTTGGAAGGAGAACGGGCTGCCGATCAACCAGTGACGTCGTCGACTTCTCTGAATGTGTCTGAAACATTACACGTCTTGATCTTGGATCCAAGACACCATGATAGTGCACTCAATAAATGTTAGCACAACAAGAGATTATGAGCCTCTTCAATATTCCTTTCAACGCCTTCTGTAAATTGTGTAAAACCTACTCCGATCAGAAAATAAGTTTAAGCTCTGATCTGCCTTGCCATTGGCATGATGTCACGATGGCACTCGCAGCTCACAGTGACAGAGTACACAATGTGGGCACTGAATCTGAACTGAAAATAACAATATACAACTTCAACCATGACACGGAATGCAGTTCATAAACGGCCCTTCCCAAAAGCAAAGAGCACTGTTCCTTGAGAGAGTGAAATGAGGATGAAGAAGCAAAGCACAAGCCTCCTCGTGTGCTCTACAACCTGTCAACCAATGCATAATGAAATTAACCCCAATAGCGGTACTGCATGATGTTTGAAGCCATCTTAGAGCATCCACAATGCTAGGCGCTTATCTAGCCGCTCATGGAGAAAACAAACGTCTGGAAATTAAAAAAGAATCTCAACGCCCTCTCATTTCTTTTTTCTTTTTTGCGGGACAACCTCCTCTCATTCACTGATATACACTAATAGCAGACACTAAGAGCAACTCCAACGGACCGACCCAAATGGACGCGCGTTTTGTCCGCATTTTGTCTGTTTGGGTCGGCCGTCCGCCCCGCCGTGTCCGCTTTTTCATTTGCCTCGGCTGATTCGCCCAACGTGGGCGGAACACATTTTTTTGCATGTCCGTCCCGGCATTTCGCCGAACACGTAGCAGGCGGGGAGCTTGCAGCGAGGCAAAGCGGGCACGGCGCGGCACGGCGAGCATCGGGCGCGGGCGTGAACGAGACGCGAGGCTAGCGGCTGCAGCAGCGAAGCTAGCTAGCTCGCGTGGGGCACCATGCACGGCCGGCACCCACCATCCAGCAGAGCTAGCTGCTCGTGTGGATGGCTCGTGTGAATGCCACTAGTAGAAAAAAGATCTAATGTGAGACACGTTAGTCTCGGTTCAATTTTGGCCCGGTACTAATGGTACCATTAGTCCTGGTTTGAACGGCTATACATTAATGCTGGTTCGTGTTGAACCTTTAGTACCGGTTCGTGCCACGAACCGGTACTAAAGGGGTGGTGGCAGGCTGGCGTCAGGCCGGGGCCCCACGAGCCCCTTTAGTCCTGGTTCGTGGCACAAACCGATACTACAGGGCTAACATTTAGTATCGGTTTGTGTCACGAACCGGGATTAAAGGGCCCATTTTGCCATATCTTTTGCATACGATGTCAAAAAAAACGCATAATATATCAAAAAAATCAGCACGAAAATCCGCATCCGATTTTGACAGCCTACGGCCTGTTTGCAATTTTTTAGAATTCTCAAATTCTAAAAGGAAAAAAAGATATGATCAAATTTCAGTTTTTTTTAATTTTCGTTAAATCTGGTCAAATTGTGGTCAAAATATGGTCAAACTAATTATTCAAGAAATATTAGTGTTAATAAATAATTATTTTAGTTTTTGACTTTTGGTCAAACTGTGGTCAAACTATGGTCAAATATGGTCAAACTATGGTCAAACTACTTATTCAAGAAATATCTCGGTTACTAAATAATTATTATTTTTAGAATAATAATTTCAAACTAAAACGGTGAAACATGTGACTTCATGCTCAAGCTAAATTCTTGAGGGTTAATAGGATTGACAGCTTACTATTGTTAGGTAAACAACATGTGCAGACTTGGAAATTAGGGGGAATAGAACTTGGAAGTTAAGCGTGCTAGTGAGAGAATGGGTGACCAGTCGGGAAGTTAGACGATTTGGAATGATGAGGGGTGATTAGAGCAATGATGAGCGGTGATTAGAGACAAAATCGTTAAATAATTCAAAATTTTGAAAATCGGAAAAAAAATTCAATTTTTTTTCGAAAATAATAATAAAAAAACCTTTAGTACCGGTTGGTGGTCCCCCAGATCAGCGCGCGGGCTCGTGCCATGTGATGGGCCTTTGGCCCCGTTTCGTGCAGAACCGGTACTAAAAAGGGGGACCTTTAGTCTCCACCCTTTAGTGCCGATTACAGAACCGGGACTAAAGGCCCTTACGAACCGGTGCTATAGCCCGGTTCTGCACTGGTGTGCCCATACTACATGTGAGTATGCGTCAAGCAGGGAGGACGCGAGGAGGGAGTTCGCCGTCGCGCTGCGAGGCAAGGCCGGGAAGTTAGACGATTTGGAATGATGAGGGTGATTAGAGCAATGATGAGCGGTGATTAGAGAGAAAATCGTTAAATAATTCAGAAATTTAAAAATTGGAAAAAAATTGAAAAAAAATTGAAAAAAATAAAAAAAATCCTTAAGTACCAGGTGGTGGTCCCCAAATCACCGCACAGGCTCGTGCCACGTGGTGGGCCTTTGGCGCCGGTTCATGCAGAACCGGTACCAAAGGAGGGACCTTTATTCTCCGCCCTTTAGTGCCCGTTATAAAACCGAGACTAAAGGTCCTTACGAACCGGTGCTATAGCCCGGTTCTGTGCCCATACTACACGTGGGTATGCGTCAATCAGGGAGGACGCGAGCAGGGAGTTCGCCGTAGCGCGGCGAGGCAAGGCCGGACAGGAACCGCGGGCGCCGCGAGGTGGCAGGGCGCGAGCTCCAGTGCTCCAACGTCGAGCAGACACGCACAACTGCTGCACGCATGCGCGGCTAGCTGCTAGCTAGCTAGAATGCGGCTGTGGATGCACTAGCACGCAGCGGCCAACTCGGCCAACGGCGACGGGCCAGTATTCGACGTGCTTCTGACTTGTATCTGACCCACTCCCGAGCAGCGTTGCGGTGGCCTGGCCTGCTCTCGTGCCCGCCCGTGTGCTCGAGGCCGCGCTCCGCCTCACCCGCTTCCCGCGTCCTGCCGGAAGCACCCGCTCGCCAAACAGATACGGCAAACGGCCCTTCCCAAAAGCAAAGAGCACTGTTCCTTGAGAGAGTGAAACGAGGATGAAGCAGCAAAGCACAAGCCCTATTTGTTTGTTCACGATAGGGCTTATGGAGAAATTAACCGCATTAGAATAAATGCACAAAGCGAAAGCAGCAAAGCACAGCTCCTCGTGCTCTACAACCTGTGAACCTATGCATAAAGAAATTAACGGCATTAGAATAAATGCACTTGCCATGTGTTTGTTCACGCAGCCTTTGTCAGGATGGCTCTCTCCTCTCCTTCCCCTCCTCTGGCGGCGCTCCCCTCCCCTTCTACTCAGGCGACGCGGTCGCTA
>NC_041393.1:742339045-742356957 GCF_002162155.2 Triticum dicoccoides | reverse complement strand
TCGCGCGCCGCCTTTCTCGATCCTTCTCGGTCAAACAGGTTTTGGACGCTCGATTCGGAGGATTCGGGGTCAGACTCCGAGGCCTCCCCTTCCCCTCCTCGTCCGGTGCCTGTGGGCGGCCTCCCCGTAGTTTTGGCTCCGGGCCGCCGTCGGAAGTTTGCGCCTGGTGGGCGCAGGCGGCTCCCCAGCTTGCGGTGGAGGTGGACGGCTGGCGCCGCGTGTCCTGTGGGCGTCGCCGTGCTCCGGCCTTGTCTCCGGATCGGGGGATCCTTGGCCCTGGTGGGGAGGGTGGGGCGGCGTCAGCCTCATCCTCTCCTCCCTCACCTCCGGTGCCCTTCTCTGCCTGTGCATCGTCTGGGGAGCCGGCTCCGGCCCCGGCGGCGGCGGCGGCGGCACCGTCTGCCCTAGATCTGGCGATGGGTTCTGTGGTTGGTTCCGATTCTGGGCTGCGGGCCCGTGCGCCGTTTGTTGGGTCTGGTGGGCCTGGGCCGGTGCCCTCCCTGAGCTGCGTGTCCGTCCCCCCCCTCTCCCTCTCAGTTTCTGGGCCACGGCTGGCCCAGGCCCATCCTCCCTCTTCCTCTTCGGCCCTCCCGGTCGGCCCGGGCCTGGCTCGGTCCGGCTCCACCATTTCTAGGGTTCCTTGCCTCCTTTTCTGACCTACGTCATCGTCGCTCCCCCATTCACTTCTTTTCCAGATCTACTCCTCCCCCTCCTCTCCCCCATTCGTTTGCGGCCGTGGTCCCGATGGATCGCTCATGCGGGTCCTCTAGCGAGGCCGTCTCCGGCCAGAAGCGCGGGCGTGATGGCTCGGGCGAGGCGATGGCGGATCTGGAGTATGAGGTTGCGCTGTGCTCCAAGCTCCAGGCATCGGGCGCTCCGGTGGCGGGGTCGGCGTCGGCGGCGGCCGGCTCCCCCTCGCTCGATTCTAGTTCTGGGCCGGCGGATCCCTCGGTGCCTCTACCTGGATCTTCTCTGGCTTCTGCTGATCCGTGGGAGCTGGCGGCTGTGGGCAGCCGGGCTGGCTCTTGTGGTCCGGCTCCGCCGCCTCCTCCGCGTGGTGCTGCGCCCCTGGGGGGTGGACCACTGCGGGCCCCAGCGGCTGCTGGTGGGGGTCCATCGCGCTTTGTCTCGCGGGGTGCGTCGGGGACGCCAGTCCACCGTCCTGTTGGCGCTGCGGCTGGTCGGTGCACCGGATCTGGGTTTGGCTCGGCTGGTGATGGCATTCTTCCCCCTCCCCCTCTTGGATCTGTTCGAGCTCCTTCTCAGGCCCAGGTCGCCAACCCTACTCTAACCTGCTTCGCGTGTCATCGTCTTGGTCACTTCCAATCTCACTGCCAAAACCCCTCCTTCTGCCTCATCTGTAGAGAAGATGGTCACCTCACTATTGATTGTCAGAACCGATCCAAACCACCTGCCTTTGTCCAATATGGTCTTGGTCTCCCTGGCTGCTCCTTTTTTGCCCTAGATCGTGAGGTACCTGTTGTTGCTCCTATCCCAGCACTCTCCAACTCCGGTATTATTTCCGTCCAGTCCAAGCGCATCACCCCTCAGATCCTTCTCGATGATCTCCAGCTTTGGGATGACAGGGGGGAGGGGGGGAAGGGGGGGTTTGGCAAATCCGTCAGCTTTCAGACTTTGAGTTTGCTGCGACATTCCCCTCCAAGGAAAGCCTTCGGATGATATCCTCTTGCACTAGCTTTACGCTATCTCTCAATCAACTGGTAGTTTCGGTCAAGGTAGCGTCTAATGGCTCCAAAGCGATCTCCTCCCTGTCTGAAATCTGGGTTTTAGTTGATGATGTCCCTCCTGTTCTTTGTTCTACGGCTTTTCTGATGGCTTTCGGGGTGCTCATCGGCAATCCCATTGAGGTTGACCAGGATTCCTTGGCTATTCTAGGCCCGGTCCGTCTGCGGGTGTGGTGTGTGGATCCTCTCTGTATTCGTGGCTCCATCGACGTCTTCCCCTCGGCTGGAGGCTTCCGGCTCAGGGTTCGGGTGGAGGGAGACTCAGGTCCGGTTTCGCCTTCGCCTCCTCCCCCGCCACCTGCTTCCGGATGACAAGAGCAAGGACGATGACGGCTTACCGAAGGATTCTCTGCACAGCAATGAGCATCGCTTTACCCAGTCGGAGTGGGACGGGCTCTCTCCAGATGATCAGGGTTGCTGAAGGAGAATGCTCTGGCTGGTGGGGGGGCCAAAGATTCGCTGCCAGACTCCGTTGGAGGGGCTTCGGCTTTTGGTGGGGTGAAGGGAACACCATTTTCGGCGGTGTGTTCTAACCTACCATCTCGCCCTGCCTCTCCTTCCCTCTCGGGTATCGAAGATTTGCCCTTGGCCGGTCCCTTGGCCTCGAAGAAGAAGAAGAAGTCATCGGTCAAGAAATACTCCGCTCGCAGCAGGGCGTCAGGTGATTCAAGGCAGTCTGCGGCTGGGCTTTGCCGTAGGCTGGATGCTGATTTGGGTACGGCCTCGGGCCCGTCTTCTGCTGCGGCCTGTCCCTGTCGTGCTCGTCCTGCACCGCTGCGCTCGTCGGCATCCACGGCCCATGATACGTCTCCAACGTATCTATAATTTTTGATTGTTCCATGCTATTATATTACCTGTTTTGGATGTTTATGGGCTTTACTTTACACTTTTATATCATTTTTGGGACTAACCTACTAACCGGAGGCCTGACCCGAATTGCTATTTTTTTTCTATTTCAGTGTTTCTAAGAAAAGGAATATCAAACGGAGTCCAAACGGGATGAAATCTTCGGGAGCGATCTTTTTGGAACAAATGCAAACCAAGGGACTTGGAGTGGACGTCAAGCAATGAGTGAGGCGGTCACGAGGGTGGCCGGCGCTCCCAGTAAGGGTGGGCGCGCCCCCTGGCTCATGGGCCCCTCGAGCGTCCACCGACCTACTTCTTCCTCATATATATATATCTACGTACCCCGAAACCATCCAAGAGCACCACGAAAACCTAATTCCACCGCCGCATCCTTCTGTATCCGCGAGATCCCATCTTGGAGCCTTCACCGGCGCTCTGCCGGAGGGGGAATCGACCATGGAGGGCCTCTCCATCACCACCAAGGCCTCTCCGATGAGTTATGAGTAGTTTACCAGAGACCTTCAGGTCCATAGTTATTAGCTAGATGGCT
Source organism: Triticum dicoccoides (assembly GCF_002162155.2). Classification (NCBI taxonomy): domain Eukaryota; kingdom Viridiplantae; phylum Streptophyta; class Magnoliopsida; order Poales; family Poaceae; genus Triticum; species Triticum dicoccoides. The sequence goes on along the minus strand of NC_041393.1, from coordinate 742,353,816 downwards.
TCTTCTCTCTCTTTGATTCTCAATACAAAGTTCTCCTTCCTCTTCTTGGAGATCTATTCGATGTAACTCTTTTTGCGGTGTGTTTGTCGAGATCCGATGAATTGTGGGTTTATGATCAAGTTTATCTATGAGAAATATTTGAATCTCCTCTGAATTCTTTTATGTATGATTGGTTATCTTTGCAAGTCTCTTTGAATTATCAGTTTGGTTTGGCCTACTAGATTGATCTTTCTTGTAATGGGAGAAGTGCTTAGCTTTGGGTTTAATCTTGTGGTGTCCTTTCCCAGTGACAGCAGGGGCAGCAAGGCACGTATTGTATTGTTGCCATCAAGGATAAAAAAGATGGGGTTTATATCATATTGGATGAGTTTATCCCTCTACATCATGTCATCTTGCTTAATGTGTTACTCTGTTCTTATGAACTTAATACTCTAGATGCAGGCAGGATTCGGTCGATGTGTGGAGTAATAGTAGTATATGCAGGCAGGAGTCGGTCTACTTGTTACGGACGTGATGCCTATATACATGATCATGCCTAGATATTCTCATAACTATGCACATTTTTATCAATTGCTCGACAGTAATTTTTTCACCCACTGTAATACTTATGCTATCTTGAGAGAAGCCACTAGTAAAACCTATGGCCCCCGGGTCTATCTTTTATCATATAAGTTTTCCATCTACTTTTATTTGCATCTTTTACTTTTCAATCTATATCATAACATACCAAAAATATTTATCTTATCATATTATCTCTATCAGATCTCACTTTCGCAAGTTTCCGTGAAGGGATTGACAACCCCTTTATCGCGTTGGTTGTGAGGTTCTTGTTTGTTTGGGTAGGTGCGTGGGACTTTTGAGGAGCCTCCTACTGGATTGATACCTTGGTTCTCAAAACTGAGGGAAATACTTACGCTACTTTGCTGCATCACCCTTTTCTCTTCAAGGGAAAACCAACGCATGCTCAAGAGGTAGCAAGAAGGATTTCTGGCGCCGTTGCTGGGGAGGTCTTAGCTCAAGTCAAGACATACCAAGTACCCATCACAAACTCATCTCCCTCGCATTACATTATTTTCCATTTGCCTCTCGTTTTCCTCTCCCCCACTTCATCTTTGCCGTTTTATTCGCCCTCTCTTTTTCGTTCTCCTCTCTCTCTCGCTTGCCTTTTGTGTGCTTGTGTATTGGATTGCTTGTCACGATGGCGCAAGATAATACTAAATTGTGTGACTTTTCCAATACCAATAATAATGATTTCCTTAGCACTCTGATTGCTCCTCTAAATGATGTTGAAACTTGTGAAATTAATGCTGCTTTGTTGAATCTTGTTATGAAAGATCCATTCTCCGGCCTTCCTAGTGAAGATGCTGCTACTCATCTAAACAACTTTGTTGATTTGTGTGATATGCAAAAGAAAAAATATACGGATAATGATATTGTTAAATTGAAGTTATTCCCATTTTCACTTAGAGATCATGCTAAAACTTGGTTTTCGTCTTTGCCTAAAAATAGTATTGATTCATGGAATAAGTGCAAAGATGCTTTTATCTCTAAGTATTTTCCTCCCGCTAAGATCATCTCTCTTAGAAACGATATTATGAATTTTAAACAACTTGATCATGAGCATGTTGCACAATCTTGAGAGAGAATGAAATTAATGATATGTAATTGCCCTACTCATGGTTTGAATTTGTGGATGATCATACAAAACTTTTATGCCGGATTGAATTTTGCTTCTAGAAATCTTTTAGATTCGGCGCGGGAGGCACTTTTATGGAAATCACTTTAGGAGAAGCTACAAAACTCCTTGATAATATTATGGTTAATTATTCTCAATGGCACACCGACAGATCTACTAATAAAAAAGTTCATGCTATAGAAGAAATTAATGTTTTGAATGGAAAGATGGATGAACTTATGAAATTGTTTGCTACTAAGAGTGCCACTATTGATCCTGATGATATGCCTTTGTCTACTTTGATTGAGAATAATAATGAATCTATGGATGTGAATTTTCTTGGTAGGAATAATTTTGGTAACAACGTGTATAGAGGCACTTTAATCCTAGTCCGTTCCCTAGTAATTCCTCTAATAATTATGGTAATTCCTACAACAACTCTTATGGAAATTTTAATAAGATGCCCTCTGATTTTGAGATTAGTGTTAAAGAATTTATGAATTCTCAAAAGAATTTCAATGCTTTGCTTGAAGAAAAATTGCTTAAAGTTGATGAATTGGCTAGGAATGTTGATAGACTTTCTCTTGATGTTGATTCTTTCAAACTTAGATCTATTCCTCCTAAGCATGATATCAATGAGTCTCTCAAGGCCATGAGAATTTCCATTGATGAGTGCAAAGAAAGAACTGCTAGGTTGCGTGCTAAAAAAGATTGCTTTGTAAGAGTGTGTTCTTCTAGTTTTCATGAAAATAATGACGAAGATCAAAAAGTTATTGATGTGTCCCCTATTAAATCTTTGTTTTGCAATATGAATCTTGATAATGATGGGGCTGGAAGTGAATCAACTTTAGTTAAAAAGTGTTCCAATGATTTGGAGTATTTTGATCTTGATGCTAAAATTGGTAAAAGTGGGATTGGAGAGATTAAAACTTTACATAGTAATGAACCCACTACTTTGGATTTCAAGGAAATTAATTATGATAATTGCTCTTTAATAGATTGTATTTCCTTGTTGCAATCCGTGTGGAATTCTCCTCATGCTTATAGCCAAAATAAAGCTTTTACTAAACATATCATTGATGCCTTGATGCAATCTTATGAAGAAAAACTTAATTTGGAAGTTCCTATACCTAGAAAACTTTATGATGAGTGGAAACCTACCATAAAAATTAAAATTAAAGATCATAAGTGCTATGCTTTGTGTGATTTGGGTGCTAGTGTTTCCACGATTCCGAAAACTTTATGTGATGTGTTAGGTTTCCATGATCTTGATGATTGCTCTTTAAATTTGCACCTTGCGGATTCCACCATTAAAAAGCCAATGGGAAGAATCAATGATGTTCTAATTGTTGCAAATATAAATTTGGTGCCCGTTGATTTTATCGTTCTTGATATAGATTGCAATCTTTCTTGCCCTATTATTCTTGGTAGGCATTTCCTTAGAACGACTGGTGGAATTATTGGTATGAAGGAAGGAAATATTAGATTCCAATTTCCGTTAAGGAAAGGCATGGAACACTTTCCTAGAAAGAAAATTAAATTACCTTATGAATCTATTATGCGAGCCACTTATGAATTGAATACCAAACATGGCAACACTTAGATATATTCTCGTTTTTATGCCTAGCTAGGGGCGTTAAACGATAGCGCTTGTTGGGAGGCAACCCAATTTTATTTTTGTTCCTTGCTTTTTGTTCATGTTTAATAATAAATAATTAATCTAGACTCTGTTTAGATGTGTTTTCATGTTTTAATTAGTGTTTATGCCAAGTAAAACCTATAGGATAACTTACGGTGATAGTTAATTTGATTCTGCTGAAAAGTTATCCCCAATTTTTCACATAAAAATCATAATTTATAAAATATACGTTTTGTAACTTTTTAATTGTTAATAAAATTTAACAATATGTTCAACATTTTATAAATAGGTCTGATATTTCTATATTTTTTTCATAAAAGTCAAAAATACTAAATTTAAAAACATATTTCATGGTTCTCATATTTATTGAAATCAGCTGAAAACAAAAAAACACACCAGAAAACTACCCAAAACTGAATCCGGAAAGAAAACCACACTAAACCTGAACGCATATTTTACAACGTCCAAAATGGGCCGGCAAAGAATGCAGGCGTGTGCGTTTCCTAGATAATCTGTCGCACATAGCGGTCGACAGGAGCTCCCCAAATAGGGGATGGCTATGTGCCGCTTACTGCAAGGCAGACGGCTCAGTAGGACGTAGCTCGTTATGATCATGTAACTCAAATTTTTTATTCTATTTTTTACTTCTATTTATTTTTAAAAGCATAACTTAAATCTACTGAGGAAAAAGTATGTATTTGAAAAAAATGTTAACATAATATAAAGAAATTGTTAGCAAAGTTTTGAAAAAATGTTGATAACTGGGAAAATGTTCCCTTCTTTCACAACAATCTGTGCGATTTTGTTTAAATATGTATGCCATGTAATATTTTTAAATATAAAGCAATCTTTCATACCCCTCCGTCCGGAAATACTTGTCATCAAAATGGATGAAAATGGATATATGTAAAACTAAAATACATCTAGATACATCTATTTCAGTGACAAGTACTTCCGGACGGAGGGAGTACCATTTAAAAAATGTACATGACATTTTATGCAAATATTCCCCTATTCAAAAAATGTTCGTGACAATTTAAAAAATGTTATATACAATGTATAAAAACGTCTGCATCTGTTAATAAAAGTGCTTATTTCAATTAAAAATATACATAACATTTTAAAGAAATAATCACGTATTTCCAAACAAATGTCCATGAAATTTTCAAAAAAAATTCTACAATGTAAAAAATGTTTGCCTTTGAAGGTAATAAATTTATTACCATAAAAAATTGTACAATGTGTATTTTGAAAATGCTACCGTGTATTCAAAAAAGTGTTCAAAACATGTATATTGTAAAAATGTACATCATGTATCTGAAAATATCCAACTTGTATCGAAAAATGTTTCACGTGTGCTCTAAAATGTATACTGTGCACTGAGAAAAACGTAGACATGTGTTAAAAAAACAAAACGGGTAAAAACAAACAAAGAAACAAAAATGAAAAGAAAAAACTGAAGAAAACCAAGAAAGAAACAAAGAACCAAAGGATAACAAAAAAAGATAAAAAAAATGAGAGCCAAAATATAATGTATTTTTATTAATTCATGTTTTAAAATTTTGGATTACATTACTGAAATTTGTGAACAATTTTTCCTCAAATTGCTTTAGATTTTGCGACCATTTTTAAGTTTAGTAATATCCTTAAAAAAACTCCATACGTTGCTTATTGGAGAAGAAGCCACTAGACCAAGACACAAAGCAAAGTCATTCACTCTGCTAAAAGATCTCTTCAAAGACCACATGCATAACGTGGAGCCACAACCAAAAATTTGGAGCTAGCCGAGGGGCGGAAGGAATCTGCAAGCCGGGGGCAGAAAAAGAAGTGTTTGTGGGCGCTGATGTTGGAGATGGGAATCTATGTGGGATTGGGGCTAGCCGGCGGTGGGATCTGAAGGAGAAAGACGAGGAGCGGCTGAGAGAGAGAAGGGGATCCAGAGGAAGAAGACGAGCGGCTGAGCGAGAGAAGGGGATCGGGAGGAAGAATACAGGGAAAAAAAAATAAGGTGGGGTATGGGGCTTTGCAAGACGTAGGATGGGCGGGTACAAGCCTTTTCCCAGATTAAATTATCCGTGTTGGAGTTGCCCTGAGAATACTTGATGTTGTCATTTGGTCACTGGCTCGCGTGACGTGGCTGATGGATAACAAAACCGCTAGAAATGAATTTGGCAAAACTACAGCTATTAGGTCTTTGTGTGCACGTTTGAACATTTTGTGGACATGACGACGCTTTGTTCCGCAGCGATGCTGTGGCCATGCTCGCCTTGCCGTGTCGTGGTGACGACGACTTGGGCTGTTGGCCGCCGTCGCCGGTACAGCCCACCATGTTCCAGCGCGATCTCTTCCGAAGGTTTTCTTTCTTTCTTTTTTAACGCTCTCGCTAAAATGACAACGAATTGGTTCGTCACAGCCCACCATGTTCCAGCACGTTTGAAAACGTGATAGGCCCAATTAGATCAATTTTTGGAGAAAGAAATGCCATTCACTGAAAAAAAATCTGATACATAAAGGCAGAAAAACATAAACAGAAATAAAAATTACGATGCCCTAATTCGTAAAACAAACAGAATTTGTCCGATGGCAACTTCACACAGAAAAAATGTTTTATCTACTAATTTGACATGGTCTAAACACGGTTTTTCCTATTTTAGAAAATATCATTATCATGATAATAAAAATGTCATCTTATTAATAATAAAAAATCGGTTTGTCTAATTCACATCTAGATATTTTTTAAGGATGTCACATCTAAGCTCCCACAAATATATAATGCAACAACAAGAAACAACAAAAATAGACCACAAACAGAGTGGACATCAACTTAGATGTGACATAACTATGTCACATCTAGATGTGTCCTAGACAGACCCATAAAAAATATCATCATCTGAATATAAAAATGCTAGGTTACTAAAGAATGCCAAAAAAAATGCTAGGTCATCATCTGAATATAAAACAGCCATAAACAAAAACAAATTTTATCTGCCAAAAAAAACCTGACTTGTGAACATTAGATAAAAATGCCATCCTCTTAATATAAAAGTTTCATTTTATTAATAATAAAAAGTGCAAAAAAAATTTGACTTGTGAACGTTAGGAATTGTTTTTAAAATTTGCCATGTGACAAACTTCGACAAATTATAAAACGGCCATGTTATTTTTTTTTTAGAAAAATTGTCATGTACCTAGGAAAAAACATATTTTGACTTGCCACTAGTGTAAAAAACTCTCTTCTATTATAGGATGGAGGGAGTAGTAAAAACAAGAAGAAAAAAGGATGACCAGGATTTTGGATCCCAGGTGGAGGCTCACGTATGACTAGTCAATGCGGTGTGCTTGTATGGGCCTAGTACAGGCAATGGAATGGCACATATGACTTGTAGCTCGGCCAGGGGGAATCATCACATGAGGAAGAAGATATTCAGGGTTGGATAAAGCTCTGGGGCACCGACGAAGGCCGTCCTTAATCGACGTAATATGTCCACGACCAGCTCATGTTGTCTTTGTGGGGCTGAAGATACTTGGAGACACGTGCTTCTGAACTGCTCTATGTCTAGGAGTACACGGGCTTTGTCATCTGAGCAAGTTGTGACAATGCAAAGTCATGGCTATTCTCTATGCATAAATCTCTGCCTCAAGAGGAATTCACCAGATCTGTGGTCACTCTATGGGCTCTGTGGGGAGCAAGACGGAAAGCTATTCACGAACAGATTTACCAGAGCCCTTTTGCCATTCATGCTTTTGTTCAGTCCTTCAGGTTCAGTAAAGATAAATGTAGATGCTGCGGTTGGGAGAGGAGGAAACTACGGAGCTGCGGGAGTTATTTGTCGAGATCAAGCGGGCCTCTTTCGGGCCTCTGCGGTTGTTTATCCGAGGGTATCTGATCCAGCGACGCTTGAATGCATGGCGATCAGAGAGGCATTAGCACTTGCTGATGACCTTTATGAGAGGAAGATACAAGTCTCTTCACATTGCCAAGTGGTGGTGCAGGACATCCAAGACAGAAGAGCAACAGTATATGGAGCGATTATACATGAGATTACTACCCATAGGTCTACTTTTCGATCTTGTAATATTAGGCATGAGTTTAGAAGCTCGAATGTCGGAGCTCACAAACTCGTGAAGCACGCTTTATCCCTATCAGCTGGCCGACATGTATGGTTAGGCCAGCCGGATGAACTATCATTCGTCCGTGTAAACATTGTAACAACTTAATAAAAAGCTTCGGAGTTTGTCTAAAAAAACATATGACTTGTAGCCGCTGAGAGCTCTATTCCGATTAGCAAAGGCCCGTCTTCATTGACTTTGAAATCATGTATAAGCCTCGTAAGTGTAACAAGTCGGCACATGTTTTAGCGGGTTTAGGTGCATCTAGTCCATATTTGGGTGGATGAGATCCCAGAACTTGTAAACTCTGTTGAGCTAAGTTAATGGAATATCAGTGTTCCATGTAAAGAAAATGTTATCATTGGCACTAACCCAAAGTTCATCATACTGCTCAAACGGTAGAGCCAAGTGGGGTGCTCCCGTGGTTGTATTGGCCGAGATCGATCGACTCCAACAAAAAGACGGCGATCGGTTTGGCTTGGGCTGCTCAAATCCATCCATCGTGGGTGGTCCGGACACGAGTCGCGTACGTGTCGATCTTCATGCGATTCGTGTAGGTCTCGTCTCTTGTAGTAGGAGCTGTACGTCCCTTCGCGGGCCTTTAAGTATACAGCACAATCCAAACTTAGATTCATCACCGCGTGTGAGCGTTTCGACTAGAGTTCCATCAACCGAGACCGTCGCCCTTCGACACATCTCATCTACCTGCGTACTACTCCCCGGCCTAAATTTTCTGTCGTGATGAGGACCATGGCGCTGCTGCTGCTGGTGTCGCTGCTGGCGGCGGCGGCGGCGGCCACGAGCAACACATCTGACAACATGCACAATGAGAGGGGTGAGGAGGAGACGCGCCAGATCTTCCTGGTGTGGAAGGCCGAGCTCGGCAAGACCTACAGCTCCGTCGCCGAGGAGGAGCGTGCGTACGGCATGTTCAAGCACCGCCTCCGCGACATCGACCAGGGGTGGCACGAAGACGGCTACTCCACCTGGTCCTGGGACAGGGAGAGGAGCGAGGAGGAGACCCGGCGGATCATCGCGGAGTGGAAGGCCACCAACGACAAAATGTACAGCTCCATCGACCACGAGAAGCACCGGTATGCCATATTCAAGGACGCCCTCCGTCAAGTCGATCGGAACAACGCCGGCTACGCCATAGGGGTCGACACTAACCACCAGGGCATCAACGGGTTCACCGATCTCACCTTGGAGGAGTTCAGCGTCGTTTGCAGCGGGTTCATCCTGGAGGGCTTCGAGCCATCGCCGGCTGACTTAAGGAGGGAGGCCGAGATCCAGGAGCGCTTGCGGCTAGTATATGCCCCTCCATCCCTTTGGGCTTATTGACATCAAAGATATCATTTATCCGTTTTGCTAAGGCTTAGTCCAAGGCTTCGTTATTTCTCAATCGGTACTATATCCCTTAGATCTTGCGTGGAGATTCCTACAAAGTTTTTTTTCCATTTTTTTCCTTTTCGTTCTTATATGTATATCACTTGAGTGAGACTTGATTAAAGTCTTAGAGACCTAGCCACACCCATCATTTATAGTCTATGTATTTCTATATATCGTAGGTCAATAAATTGTCATGAAAACAATGTGAAATTTTTGCATAAAGAAAACTCTAAAGAAATAAATAAGACCCATGACATAATTTTTTTTACTCGATGTAATCATGGTTGATGGAAATTTACTAGATTGGTTTCTTGTTGGCCCAGTGCAATGTTTACACCATATACAACAGAAAGTAGAAAATTAACATAAATCGTGCTTGCTATTATAAATGAAAATTTAGAGAGATGCATAAAGAAATCACTAGCGACATTTACCTTATCACATTGATAGGATATGTGTTGCCTGATTGTAAAATATTCGACTAGAGTTAAAAGCACAAGTACGTGAAGAATTATAGCAACATCTAGAATGATTAGGTTTCTGTCGTGAGGTTGAACCACTAAGCCTCTGCGTGCTCTGGCGTCCAGGTGCCGGGGACATCAATGAATGAATGCAGTGGAAGGGGCTCACGTGGATATCAACGTAGTTCAATGCTCTCTTTCGGCGTGGAAGGTACTCACATCTTTACCTCTTTATCTTTACCTATTATTTTAATAATAAAGTAAATTGGGTTTCTGTCGTACGTCATTAAAATTACCCTCGAAATTGCCACAAATTACCCACTATGCCACCCATAAGTTAGAAAGAACGTTTCTGCATCCGCCTCGGCTTTGATTGATAAGAATTGACACCCTTCTATAATAACATCTAACGTACCTAGCTTGCTGTCTGGAGACAACGGATTTTACTTGGGAGACCAAGGTTCGACCCTCTCCCACTGCCCCTTTTCCTTCTTTTTTCTTTCTTTTCTTTGGCTACACCGCTCATTAATAAGAAGTCATCCCCTCACACGATATGATTATACATACGTGATTGATTGGTTGGAGCCTAAATCTATCAACTATGAGACCCAGGTTTGAATCTTGTTCCACCCATCTTCTCTCTTTGTTTGACTTTTCTTTTTTGAGATTCAAGCATTTCAAATATATTCATACCTTTCAAACCGTACCTCCAAATCTAACTCGTTATATATGAAAATTTCTTTAAAAAATGTGTAGATTTCAAAAATGCATCATAGTTTCTAAAATTGTGTTTAGTATGCATCATAGTTTGATGCTCTCACAAAACCTATTATTTACACTATAGGGGATGTTGATTCCTACCAGCTACCATATGCTAAAGACAACAACAGATACATAAATCACCCTCTCTATTTTCATACAGTGCAAAATAACCAACCCCTATATGATGATGTACACTAAACAACTGATACGAGCTTGATGTAAATCGGTGGCATAAGGTTGATTACCATATTGTTTGAAATTGTGTTCATATTCTTTAAAAAAATATCGTTGTTGATATGCAACCCTGAACATTTCGTATGCATATCCTTACAAATTGATTGTTTGCAATGGAGCCGTCTAATAGTTTGCAACCAAATTAAGTCTTGACTTGAATTATGGTTGCAAACACATATATCAGCAAGACAAAGATAACACTCTTATGCATATGCTATGATTCGGTACTAAAATGTACTTTGCTGTTTTCATCCTAATGCAACATTTGTTTGGCATGACCGAGGAGGAACGATAACAAAGGCGTAAAGAGATGACTACAATTAGGTACATATTTTTGTTGTCTATAATAAATTGAAAACACCTTGAGTATACTTAAAAAATTATCCCACCTATATGTTTTTGTGCAACACCAGTTATATTATTGTTTATCGTGTGCATCATGAGAATTTTCAAGGGATATGCTGATGTTGCTTGGTGTGTATGAGGGATTATTTTTTTCTCCCGTTGCAACGCACGGGCATGTTTCCTAGTTAATATCAACATGCCTACATGAAGCCGCAACAGGAAGATTCATCCATGTGATTGTTTTGCCATGTAATATTAATGTATGTGCCGTCAACAAGTGTGGATGTCTGCGCGCACACGGCTCTGGCTCACTCAGTGGTGATCACTTTGAGGCTCACTCAGTGTTCGCTGAGCACCTGGTAGGACTAACACCAGCAGCGCAAAACGTCGGCGCCGGTGCCGACATGACAGCGATCAAGTCAAGGCGTCCCTAACGCGGACCAGCTCGGAAGACGGGCCATACGTAGATGGAGATCGAAGAAGACCGGCAAGGAAGAAGTAGGGAGGGGGCACCCTACCGCTGGCTGTCCATCGTCGAGCGACTCCGGTGGCGGCGGGGTGAACGGTGTGACGGGGATGGAGTTCTCTTGGCTGGTAGATCCGAATTCTGATCGCCTCTGGCGTTGCCCTTCCGTGCAACCCGGGTGGCAGTTTCTTGGTATAAAATTCATATCTTAAGGATTTCACAGAAAAGGGGACTAAACATTAGGTTTTGAAACTTTGGAAACTAGAAAGATGCCTCCGATGTTGCAGCGGGAATTCGAGAACATACCCAGAAAAAATTCATATTGGATAGCACAAATGACTTATATTTTATAACAATATATATTCTGGAACATATAAGAAATTTTGTACCGAAGAAACATATATTATTTAAGCAAAGGCATTATTATTTGAAGTGCGGTATCCTCTGGTTAAATTATTAGTATTCTAATTTTCATTCATTTCACTACGGGTGCACGAGAGAAGTACAACATCAAAGAGAAACTACTTCTTTCGATTGTTCATTGTATGTGATGGGGAATTTCAGCAAATTGAGTAAATGAAATACTTTTCTATATCAGTCAAAAATCATGACTTATGTGAAAGAAAATATGGGGAAATGACATAAGGGGATATTCAATGTAAATGGATCATAGAAACAACTCCAATCCAGATGGTCGGATCAAATTCTCATGTACACAAAAATTGTGTGAATGAACTTAACCACCTAACTGTTGGGGATCGTTGCAGAAATTAAAATTTTCTACACATCACCAAGATCAATCTATGGAGTTTACTACCAACGAGAGGGGAGTGCATCTTCATACCTTTGAAGATCGCTATGCGGAAGCGTTGCAAGAACGCGGTCGGTGGAGTCGTACATGAAGCGATTCAGATCGCGGCGAATCCGATCTTAGCATCGAACAACGGTGCCTCCGCGTTCAACACACGTGCGGCCCGGTGACGTCTCCCGCGCCTTGATCCAGCAAGGGATAGGGAGAGGTTGGGGAAGACTCTGTCCAGCAGTAGCACGACGGCGTGGTGGTGGTAAAGGAGCGTGGCACTCCAGCAGGGCTTGCCAAGCATTGCGAGAGACGAGGAGGGAGAGGGGTAGGGCTGCGCCAAGAGAGAGGGAGACTCGTGTCTCTTGCAGCCCCAAAACCCCCACTATATATAGGGGAAGGGGAGGGGGGCGTCTGCCCCCTAGATCCATCTAGAGGAGGGGGGGGCGGCCCCTCCGGGGGGGGGGGCAGCAGCCCCCTTAGGGTTTCCAACTAGGGGGGGCGCCCGCCCCTGGGGGTGGGGTGGGGGGGCAGCGCCCCCCTAGGATTTCCAACCGTAGGTGCCTTGGGCCCTTGGGGAGGGGGGCGCACCAGCCCACTAAGGGGCTGATTCCCACCCAACTACAGTCCATAGGTCCTTCGGGGTAGGTGGACCCCTGGAACCCCTTCGGTGGTCCCGGTACAATACCGATAAACCCCGAAACCTTTCCGGTGACTGAAACTGGACTTCCCATATATAAATCTTCACCTCGGAACCATTCCGGAACTCCTCATGACGTCCGGTATCTCATCCGGGACTCCGAACAACATTTGGTAACCACATACATCTATTCCCTATAACCCTAGCGTCATCGAACCTTAAGTGTGTAGACCCTACGGGTTCGGGAACTATGCAGACATGACCGAGACATCTCTCCGGACAATAACCAACAACGGGATCTGGATACCCATGTTGGCTCCCACATGTTCCACGATGATATCATTGGATGAACCACGATGTCAAGGAGTCAATCAATCCCGTATACAATTCCCATTGTCAATCGGCATGTTACTTGCCCGAGATTGGATCGTCGGTATCCCAATACCTCGTTCAATCTCGTTACCGGCAAGTCATTTTACTCATTTCGTAATGCATGATCCCGTGACCAACTACTTAGTCACATTGAGCTCATTATGATGATGCATTATCGAGTGGGCCTAGAGATACCTCTCCGTCATACGGAGTGACAAATCCCAGTCTGGATTCGTGCCAACCCAACAGACACTTTCGAAGATACCTGTAGTGCACCTTTATAGCCACCCAGTTACGTTGTGACGTTTGGTACACCCAAAGCATTTCTACGGTATCCGGGAGTTGCACGGTCTCATGGTCTAAGGAAATGATACTTGACATTAGAAAAGCTCTAGCAGACGAACTACACGATCTTGTGCTATGCTTAGGATTGGGTCTTGTCCATCACATCATTCTCTTAATGATGTGATCCCGTTATCAATGACATTCAATGTCCATGGTCAGGAAACCGTAACCATCTATTGATCAACGAGCTAGTCAACTAGAGGCTCACTAGGGACATGTTGTGGTCCATGTATTCATACATGTATTACAATTTCCGAATAACATAATTATAGCATGAACAATAGACAATTATCATGAACAAGGAAATATAATAATAACCATTTTATTATTGCCTCTAGGGCATATTTCCAACACTAACCACATGGCAAGGACATCAATACGAACATCCAGAGGGGAACTTCAACTAGTGTTGGGAGATCATCTTGTTTGGTGGAGTGGGTCACCGTTTGTTGTGTTCGTGTGGTTAGCATCATGTTGTGTTCAATGTAAATGGAAGATGGAAACAACTCCAATCCAGATTGTTTACTGATTTTTTTTGGATTTTACTATTAATGCTGAGATCATATGATCTCAAACTGAGATGGTGAGTGTTGAACACTTTTTTCATGAATGCAAATGGCATGCACATATAGGTGATATTTTGCTGAATATTTTGATATCTTATTTGTATTTTTGAAGTTAGTATGAGTTCGTTATGAGGTTTTTTAAAATGTCGGTCAAAGGGTCAAAGGGCAAAAGAATAAGTGAAGCGAACTAGCTTGGACAGAAATGATGGTTTTTAAATTTAAGAGCACATCAAACGGGTGTTACACAACCAATGGCTCAATGTAATTGTCAGAAAACCCACCAACGACCAGAGGAATAGAGTGCGCATCGAAACTGGCTAGTACGTGGTCCCGGATGCAGGGACGTGTGATGAAATGAGGATTGATACGTGGCCAGATGATCTCCTCCTTATCCAAAACCAACCTAGTCCGGACTCGATGGAGTTCGTCACAGTCAGCCGAACATCGGGTGGATCCTTAGGGCAACTCCAACGGAGCGATCCAAACGGACATCGATTTCGTGTGTTTTTTGTTCATTTGGGTAGTCCGTCCACGCGTCCGTATCCACTTTTTTATTTGGGTCTGCGAGTACGGCCAACGGTAGCCAGACCCATTTTCGACATGTCCGTCCAGACATTTCCTTAAACACTTAGCAGGCAGGGCAGGGCAGGGGAGCTCGCATCGCGCGGGGAGGCCGACGGGCGAGCTCGAATCCAATGGCGGAGGCGGCACGACGAGCGCCACGAGCATGGCGCGGCGAGCGCGAGGTCGGGCGCGGCATTGCCGGGCGCTGCCGGGGCTGGCCGCGACGAGGCCGGGCACAGGCGCGGCCGGGCGCGGCTAGGCCGGGCGCTGCCGGGGCCGGGCGCAGGCGGGACCGGGGTCGTGCAGAGCTGTTGCCGCTGTGTGGAGGGAGGCCGCGAGCTTGGTAGGGCAGTGGCAGCGCTGCATCCACTCCTCATATCCATCGACAGCAAGCGCGTGCTCCC
>NC_041393.1:742330074-742338654 GCF_002162155.2 Triticum dicoccoides | reverse complement strand
GTGCTCCCGCCTCCGCTCCTCCTCCCGCCGCGCTCCTCCGCCCGCCGCAGCAGCAGCCGCGGCCTCCGCCACCGACCCACCGGCCGGCCCTCGGCCGCCCGCTGCGCTAGCTCCTCCGCCGCCACGGCCTGCACCACCGGCCCACCGGCCGCCCGCCGCAGCCACCCCGTTCTTCTCGCACCGTCCGACGTGATCCTCTGCCGCCGTGGCCTGCATCTCGAGTCCTCGTATGGCAGGAAGTGTGGGTCGCTGCCCAGTGGGTCCAGGACGGACACGTGAGGGGAGGAGCGGACGAGAGAGAACGACAGGAGCGCCGAGTTTTGTCCGCCGCGGACCCATTTGCTGCCCATTTTTGTGCCCAGTTTGGATCGGGACGGACACAAATCGGACAGCAGGCGGACGCTATGTCCGTTTGGGTCGCCCCGTTGGGCCAACTTTTATATCCGGATGACCCAAACAGACGAAATGGATCGCCCTATTGGAGTTGCTCTTAGTCCCATGTCCTCGACAAGGCGAGGAAAGTCATGAACCAAGCATAAATATGCCTCCTCATGCCACGTGTTTGTGCAAGGTTACCACGTTTCAACAAGAAATCAGGGCTCAATCTGCACCACATCTACATATTAGCTCGAACCGAGCGTCCGGCGAACCAAGCTGTGGTTGAGATGGTTAGGTGGACAGTTGTATCCCCAACCCATCAGGGTTCAAATCCTAGTGCTCGCATTATTTCTGGATTTATTTCAGGATTTTCGGCAATGTGCTTTCAGTGGGAGGAGACATTCGCGTCGACGACGAGACGCCTACTGTAGCTTCGTAAATCTCAAGATGATATGCTGGCTCAGTCTTTCGAAGGTGTTCATACAGATAGGGTGTGCGTGCTAAAAAAAAGATCGAACTGAGCGTTCGGCCGGGCTCCGGACTCCCCGAGAATGAACAGGAGCAAGGAGGACCGGAGCCAACCGGAGATTCAAACCAACGTCCACCGCGAGCAATGGCGTCGGAGTGCTCCTTCGTCCACGGCGTCTCCCTCCCCCCACATCGGCCGCCCCTCGCCTTCTTCACCTCCAGCAGGTAAGTGGCCGATCCCTCGGGCCTTTCCATTTCTATATTCGTCTCCTTCAACCTCGCCGACAGTGCTCTGCGCGCTCTGTGTTTGGCCGCAGGCTGCGGCACGGCGCCTCGCGCGCGGTAGCCCATCGTCTGGCCATGGCGGCAGCGAGGCCGATCTCGGTGGGCGCCTCGCCGCCGCCAGGAGGATGCTCGGCTTACCCAGGCGCGGTCCTAGAGGGTGCACCACGAATGATCGATCATGTCCATCCATCGAGTGCCCACGGACAAAGTCTCACAACCTCGCTCCTTCTTCTCTAGATACGGCAGCGCCGGGCGGCAGCGTTGCGTGCGGATGAGGTGGTCGTGCCGCCGTCGGTGCCGGTGCGCGTCGCCTACGAGCTGCAGCTGGCCGGCCACCGCTATCTCGATGTCAGGTATGCTCTGCCCCTCTACTCTGTAGTACTCTGTTCTGTCAACTTAACTGACATAAAAACAACTGTAGTCCACAGTAAACTGCAAAAAAGAAAAAAGACGTTGCCAACAGGTGTAATTTCAGACTTGTCGTGTGCATCGGAAATGGCTAATCCGATCAGTTCTGCTGCTTGTGTAGAACGGAGGGCATCCGGCAGGAGCGGTGACTGTCCCCTACATGTACAGCACCGGCTCACGTAATTCATCAAGGGGCAGCGATCTGCACCGGCGCACCGGCCCAATCGTTGGGCCGGTCAAGCTCCAGCCGTCAGATCTGGCTCCCCGAGCCATCAGATCCCTTCATCCCCAACCTCTCCCATCTTCAACCTCCCGCACGGAAAAGGGAGAGGCCCGCCTTCGCATGCAACGACTCCTCCGCACGCGCCAACCGCCTCGCCTCGCCTCCTCACCGCCGGTCGCCGCCCTCGCCGCTGGTTGCCGCCCTCACCTATGCTGCCTTCATGCGTTTCTCACCTCCGTGGATGCAGCAGCATGCGCCCATGGTTGCACTTGTGGTTGCAGGCTTGCAGCTCCGGGGAAGATGGCCGCATCTCCGGTGGCGCCGGCCGCAGCACCTGTCGTTGTGCTCGCGCTGTACCTCGCCGTGTGCCCACCCCGGGGCTCTAGCTGGTTCCAACAAAAAACGACACCGATCGTAGCAAAAAAGTTTATCGCTTTCAGCAAAAAAGCTTACCGCTGCAGCCCGTCGTCCTCGTTGTAGCAAAAATGTTAACCGGATGTAGCTTATGTGGTTGCGGATTGTAGCAAAACAATGACGTGATTTTAGCAAACACAAAAAAAGGAAAAAAGTTTCCATCGTTTTCAAAAGCTTCGACTGTGGTTTGGAAAAGCTTCAATCGCGTATAAAAAAGCTTCATCCGTTAAGAAAAAAAAGCTTCAACCAGACCTGCGACCAGAGAAGAAGTTGCAAACGTTGACAGAGAAAGCTTCAACCGTATATAGAAAAAGCTTCAACCGGCTACCGGCAATGGAAAAGCCGTGGTTGCAGCCCGCGGTCACCTCGGACATCGCCGTCACACCGGCCTCCGCGGGGTTGCATCAGCGTCGCCATGGTAGCACCCCGTCGCCCCGGTTGCAGCATCTCCCGCGGTCACCCCACTTGGTCACCGGCGAGATTGGATGGTCACCGCGTAGAGCCATGGCGAGCTTCGAGCGGGGAGGGGAGGCGTGGTGCTGCGAGCAGGGGCCGGGGGAGGGGGGGGGGACAGAAGAAGAGGGCGGCGCGCGCCCCCGGCGAGCTGCTCGAGATGTGGGGGAGCTGTGTGAGATGTGTGGGAGATGCGGGAGACGCGAGGAAGAGGGAGTGACCGGCCCAATGTTCCGTCGGTGCCCCGGCCCCCACTTCACTCGCTAACTGCTCTTCGCCTTCAGTATTCTTCTGACTGCAATATAATATGTATAATGTCGCTTCCATTTCTCAAATGTTGCTTCTCCGCTGCTCTGATCCACAATTCTCATCTACTGTATGTAAATAAAATTAATTTATTTTTTCTTTCAATCGACAGGAATGGCCAAGAATTCGCACTTTGTCCAGCAAGTGTCGGCGATCTTCGGCACGGACGCGGACATCAACATCGTATGTCTTCCAACGATCCTAAACGTTCTCATTTCTTTCTCCGTTCAATTGAGTGTTTCTTTTGTTGAGAAAACTCCACTCGTCAATTTCAGGGATGCCAAAGTGGCAAGAGGTCCCGCATGGCAGCAGCCGAACTCTCTTCGGCTGTAAGCATATAAATACCTATCTATCTATCTATCTATCTCACCAATGGTAGCTATTGTTTCACCTGCCGGCTCTGTGAGACGTGATGGGTTAATCTATCTTCTTTCAGGTCTTCACTGCAGTGACTGACATCGCCGGAGGGTTCTCAACTTGGACGGAGAATGGACTGCCGGTCAATGGAAAGTGACATCGCGGGCTTCTCTGGATGTTGTTGAAATATCATAATCTGTCTCAGTATGCTCCCCGAGACATCAAATGAAGCTTGATATGATGTATAGGATATATGTGCAAGAGTAGTGTTAAAATTTCATTTAATCACCTGACCTCCTGTAAACTGTCCCGTTCTAGAATAACACCTGTGTGCATGGTATGGTGTCTCCAAAACAGAACACCAAGATCGAACGGCTTGTACATTATAAGAGCATCTACAATCGGACTCAGCAAATCCGATCCCTCAAACGCCCGCGGACACGACTGGACGTGTCCGGGCATGCCTCATACTTCTTTCTCCACATACAACTCTCTCATATTCATCCCTTAAATCCATACAAAAGCATGCTCAAATTTCGTCGCTGTCAAAGATGGTCTGAGTCGCCTGCGCTGCCTCCGCCGCCTCCATCTGTTGCCAACAGCGACGCCTGGCCTCCGCAGCCGACTCGGAGCGGATGGAGTTCAGGATGACGTGCTGCTCCGACCACACGCCCACATCCTCCCCGATCGCTAGCGCCTCCTTCTCCTGCACATCCAGCACCGGCGCCTCCTCCGCCGGCTCCTGCTCCTGCTCCTGCTCCTCATTCGTCGGCTCCTACTCCTCCTCCTCTTCCTTCTCCGCCGGCTCATGCACCTTCTACTCTTCCTCCTTCGACAGCACCTCCTCCTCCACCTCCTCGAAATCCTCGGCTGGTTCCAGAGGTAGCCGCGCTTCCCAATGGATCCTGGTCCTGCTCAGGGAGGAAGAGACGGTCATGGGTTGTGTAGTAGCGACGGCGTGGGGGCATGGCAAACGGGCTCGAGTGGCGGCGGAGGGAGGGAAGAGGCGGATGTGCTAGGGCTGGGGGCGCCGGCCGGCTTAAATAGCCGGCTGCGGCCTCGGGCGGGGAGTGGGAGCGGTGCCACGCGGCATTCACATCGAGGCGACGGTCGAGGCGCCCGTCGGACAGTCGGGTTTCCCAGCGAGTCTGTATAGGGCCACGCCTTCGTGGCCGGCGTGCCCGGGCGCCCTCATATCCGTCCCATATTTGGGATGAATTTGAGGGTGCCAGTCAGCCCAGACGTTTGAGGGCCATTTGAGGGCTCGTCTGTGTCAAAAAATCGTGACCGGGCAGTGATCGGACGGCCCGCTCGAACGTATGAGACAGGTTTAAGAGGTCCGGCTATAGATGCTGTAACAAAACACTTCTGATCATTCGGGTGATCTCTCAACTGCCCAACAGTGACAGGTAACTAATGGGTCACCGATAGAGATGCCCTTAGCAAATCCGCCCCTTAAACATCTGCATGTAAGAGCCTCTATGCGTTCGGGTGTTTTCACGGGCAGTGACGGTAACCCCTCAAATGTTCTCTTCCATAATTGGATATGTCATTAATAAATACTCAAATCTATGCAATATATGCAACGTAAAACCTTTTTAGTAAAGAAGGACTACCCCGACCTCTGCATCAACATGAGGCACACAACCACCTTTATTAGTTATTCACTAGAGTCTGGCAAAATGAATACAAGGATCAACCCGAAGCCTCCTTGTAGGCGAACAAAGTCGCTACACCTACAAGTATATAGATGTGCCTTGTCCGCATAACAGACACGATCTAATCCAGTGGCTTGAAGACCATCCGGTCTAGGTGTCCCATAACATGCACCGCATGTGCACGCTCTAGGATCAGCCGACGTCATCTTCCAACCCGTCTTCAGGAAGAATAACTGCATAAATCTTGCCAGTCTCTTCTGCCGTCAACGTCACCATGATATCAGACAACACCACCAGCCTGCGCGCATCAATTAAACCGCATCCAACTATGATACTTCACTGCTCCATGCCGCCGAGACTCACCGTCATCAATGTGGTTGATGAAACAACGCTCCACTTGTTGGCCTCTCTAGTGAACCAATGCCCCAAGACGATACCCCGAGGAGGGAGAACGACACCAAAGTCTCCGTCATCATCCGATCTGGGAGACCCAGATCTAGTGTTTCCCCAAAACAGCTACCACCCGGAGAAAGAGGGGCACGCCATCTGCAACTACCGACGCACCCAATCGATGCCCACCGCCACATAGCTCTGACGACCACGCCTTCAAGAAGGACGCGACGCCAAGAGCTCCGTCGCCGCCCTAGATTTTCACCCGAGAGACCGTGAGGTGAGAAATGGTAGGGCAGACCCAAACGACGTTTCCAGGAAGAAAAACGGCACCCTCGGGTGTCGTCGCCATCACGGCCGGCAGGAGCTGATCTAGGAATTATCCCAATCTGAATCCCCACCTCCCGCCGGAAGGAGCAGCTCGGCGTCGTTGGCCATCAGGGCACCAACCCGCCGGAGAATCGCCGGTCACCCGGTCCGATCCCTGGTAGCCCACCTGCCCTGCCACGCCACCAGACCAAAGGGACCATCGTCCCTGATCCATGGATCACAGCCGCCACACCGCGCAAAGCAGCCAGAGAAGGGTCCCGCCGCTGCCTTCCTTGGAGACATCTAGACTTTGTCGGAGGGCGCCTCAGACGACGACGAGGGGAGGAAGGTGCAGCGGAGGAGGAATAGGCATCAGGGTGAGGTGGCAGCGAAGGAAGGACCCGGTGGCGGCGCTAGATCGAGAACGCGAGTCCTTCTCACCTGGGCGAGTAGCGTCGCTTCCCGATCGGTTTTTTACAAACCGAGATGGTGCGATATCTGAATCACAACAACTTAAAGTGGGACATATTTTTACTTGCCCGGCTTATGCACCAACTAGGAATGCATGCAACAATTTTAGTATGCACCGTAAAGCCTAGTTTAATCTCCGCAGGCGCCCGTCCTTATTGTTCCCTTTCACGGTGTCTGTGAGGCCTGCAAAATGAAGGTCCGATCGCCGGCAAGAAAGAGTTAAAAAATAAGCACAAACTGGCTCACATGGGGCACCTGACATCGTCATCTCTCATGCCATATTCTTATTCATCATAGCTCATGGTCTGGACGTCGCCGGTCGATGTGGCATTCACAATAGACGTGGACGGGCCGACCTCGTGATCAAATATTGGCTCTGGCCACCCTGCGTAAGACGTGGACGGGCCGATAGCAGTGGGTATCGCCACGAGGATGATCGGCTCGCCCAGGTACGGCGTGAGAGTGCATAGCACGAGCGAGCGACAGACAAACTCTCACACGCTTGTTGTTTTTCTACAGATACGTGGCGGTGGCGTTGCGCGTGGAGGAGGCAGAGGTGGCGCTGCCGCCGACGCTGCTGGTGCGCGTCATCTCCGAGGTGCATAACCGTACCTCGACGTCACCCGTACCTCGAC
The DNA here is from genome assembly GCF_002162155.2 of Triticum dicoccoides. Taxonomy (NCBI): domain Eukaryota; kingdom Viridiplantae; phylum Streptophyta; class Magnoliopsida; order Poales; family Poaceae; genus Triticum; species Triticum dicoccoides. Next base: position 742,331,899 of record NC_041393.1, on the reverse strand, counting down.
GTCAGCTACATAACCAACACACAAACCACACATCACCACTTGTATACTCTGCCCCTCTACTCTGTAGTACCCTTTTCTTTCTGTTAGAAGGAAGAGAGGGATTTGGTGGAATAGTTTGATGTATTGCTTGAGCCTCGTGGGCATATATGGAGATGGTTTGAAGGTCCCTTTGTTTCGGTGTAAATGGGTCAATATGACACGAGGCGGGGTAATAGAAGACCCGCAGTACGGAATGACAACAATGGATCTCAACAATCTTGCGTATGCAGAAGAACCATTTATCCTAGCCAATGATGTGGCGCAGCTTCTTTTATCTGAAAGACATGTCTACCAGGCCGAGAAAAAGAAAAGATAAGAAAGCGAATGGATCATACGACGAGCCAAAGCGCCACATAGTTTTTTCATTGAAAAGAAACATCGTGGAAGTGGATGACAAGACAGACATGTCAGAAGATTATGAAAAAATTGATAAAATTGCTCCATTCACAGTGAATATTGACCCGAGCATCCAGTTAAATGATGAAGATTTTTCATGGCTACGGTGCAAAGGGACACACGCGAAGAAAAAGTTTCACACCCAAATATCCGGAATGTGATCGACTTCACTATCTTCACTTTCTTCTGTGTTTCACACCCAGGAGGGAATCTCTGTAATAGTTACGGTAGTTATGTGTTTTGGCATTTGAAATGCGAAGAAATTTTATGTGCAAACAAATTCTTTCATGTATTTACTAATTTTTTCCAGCTAAATGACCCTGAAATTGAAAAACATTTCAAATAAACTCAGAAAAGGTTGAAAGTTGGCATGGTATCATGATTTCACCCCACATAGCATGTGCAAAAAAGTAGAGAGGGTTACGGCAAAAACTGGATGCACTTTGTGTACAAAATGGACAATCTCTTTCGAAGTATCAGGGTTTCGGACGAAAACTCATCTGTTACAAAGGCATTTCATTTTTTAAATAACCTAAGCATTACCAAATTGAATATAATGATAAAACTCAATAATATTAAACATAAAAAAAAGAATCACTAATTTTTTTTCAAAGTTAAGTTATTCACAAACTAGTGATTCACATAAATTTCAAATAATTCAAAATTTAAACTATTCAAATTTGAAAACTACCGGCACTAACGGAAAGTTTGTAATTTTTTGTACCTAAAGAAAAAATATTCAGAAAGAAACTCTAAATACAGCAAAAAACAACTCAAAAATAAATAAACCAAAAAATTAGAAAATAAAAAAGCCCGCCTACTAGGCATACGACTAGAAACACAACCTTCTGCTGAGCCAGGATGCAGGCCCGCAAAGGCCCAGTAGGCTCACAGGGCAGCACCGAACAGGTAGGCCCAATAGGCCTGCTTAGGAGAGGAGCTCGAGAGAGCTACCACACTAGGGCTTATAAACCAGTGCGGTAGCCCCTCGACTAGCAAGGTGGGACTAAACTTGCCGCACCGCACTGCGCCAGCGCACCCCCTTTAGTACTGGGTGGTGGCTGCAACCGGTACTAAAGAGGGGGTCTTAGTACCGGTTGGTGCTACGACCCGGTACTAAAGGTTGACGCTTCTCACCGCTTGGCCTGGCCAAAAAAGACCTTTAGTACCGGTTGGTGGCTCCAACCGGTACTAAAGGTCCATCCTATATATACAACACTTGCAAAAAATTCAGTTTCCCTCTCTGTTTCTTCTCTCTGTCGACGACACGCGCCGCCTGCCCCGCCCCTCGTCGTCGCCCCGGCCGTCCCCGTCCCCGTCGTCCCCGTCGCCGCGCCCCGCCCCGTCGTCGCGCCCCGCCCCGTTGCGTCGCCCCGTCGTCGCCGCCCCG
>NC_041393.1:742327439-742329543 GCF_002162155.2 Triticum dicoccoides | reverse complement strand
CATTATAAAATTTTAGTTATAGAGTTTTTTCTGTTTTTTAGTTATAGAAATGTTAGAAATCATTCTGTTTTGTAGTTATAGAAATATTATTAGAAATGTTAGTTATATAGAAATGTTATAAATTTTTCCTGTTTTTTTAGTTATAGAAATATTAGAAATGTTAGTTATATAGAAATGTTATAAATTTTTTTTCTGTTTTTTAGTTATAGAAATGTTAGCAATTTTTCCGTTTTTTAGTTATAGAAATATTAGAAATGTTAGTTATATAATCAGAAATGTTAGAAATTTTAGAATTAGTTTTAGTTAGATGAATTAGATTGATGTCAGATTGTTAGAATTTGCATATAGAATTTTAGTTATCACAATCCAATCATTTAAAAAATGTTACTTTTTGCGGGCATATAGTATTTGTTCTCGATGATATGCCCGGCCCGCATCCTCGCCGGTGACCCGTTCGCGACGACGTCATGCTTCAGAGGACCCATGTCCGGGACTGGGCTCCGCCGGGCTGGCACTGGGAGGTGCTACCTGGAGGGGCGCACCGCTTGGTGAGGAACCCGGCCTCGGGTCTTGTCGTCGACCCTGATCTCCTTTGGTGGCGTTCGCGTGGGCCACATTTGGTGCAGAGGCAGCCGGCCCCGCCGGAGGTGGTGCGTCGCCGTGTCAGGGAGGAAGACGAGCACGTCCATCGCTACATGGCTGCTATGGACGACGTCAGGTTCTCCACTACTTGGCAGGTTCTTTGGGCAGATGACCGGAGATATGATCCTGTGATGGTTCCTTCTCTTTGGGTGTCCACCGCCCGCGCCCCAGGAACCGCGAGTGGCGCCCTAGATTCTTCTATAGTACTCGATCTTTATTAGGTACCTAGCCAGTGATGTATTCGATATGTAATATTCGAGACGATGTATTCGAGATTATATATATTATTCGAGACGATGATGTATTCGAGATTATATATTAATCGGGACGATGCATATATATTTTGTTCGAGACGATGATTCGGTTTTTCCTTATTGATTGCATCCATGCATTGTAATTTGAATACTAAATTGTTTTATATTTCTTCTGTATTAGTTAAGTAAAAGCTATGGCAGACAATACCGGCAGAGACAGAGAAGAGGAATTGTTCGACATCATACGCAGCCCTGGCAGGCTAGATGATCTGAATGAAGCAGATGATGGCTCCCAATATCCGAACAATACCGGAGAGGGTGATGAAAAGAGCGACGACCGAGCTGATAAAGTCATGAACTATGATTCTGATTATGATGACACAAACAATATTTATGATGACACAGAGAATGCAGATCTTCAAATAACAAAGACTATCGGAGAGGTATATTTATATAAGCAGGCATCTGGTGATCATCACATGTTTTATTTTATTTGAAGATATATTAACGAATCGATCTTCCTTCTTTCAGCCCTCCGGATCAAGCAAATATGCTTCTACAGACAGCAGGACAAAGCGAGGCCCGGGCAAAAAGTTGAAGGGCGGTGTAAAGTACAACATCGACTCCGTCAAACCTAGTGGCGAACCCCGATCGCCTAAGAACATTGCAAACAAGTGGACTCGTCAGTGCGGAGTTCTTGTGAAGGACATACTCCCGCTCTCCATTCAAGAATGGAAAGAGCCAAAAACTAAACGTTTAGGTGTTATTTGGGCCGACGACAGAGCAAAAGAAACCCTTTGGGATTCTCTGATGGAACATTTCACCCTACCAGATTATTTCACTAAAGCAGATGTGGACAAAGTGAAGGGCGCTGCTCTTAAGAAGATGGCAATTGCATTCAACACCCACAAAAAAACTGTATGGGACAACTACCTCGCTGCAGATAGGAAGACTCCAAAATTCACGGGAACACTGGAGAAGCAAAGAGAACACTGGGACGATTTTGTGAAATTCAAGGATTCGGAAATATCTAAGGAATGATCGATAAAAACAAGGCCAATGCCGCAAAAAGACGCAGTTCCATAGGCTGCATCCAGGTGGCTACACGGTGGGAATGCCTAAGTGGGTTAAGTCTGAGCAAGAGATGGAGGATGCAGGGGTCACTCCGATTACTAGGAGATGGCCCCCTAGGTGCAGAACTTGGTTCT
>NC_041393.1:742285066-742327292 GCF_002162155.2 Triticum dicoccoides | reverse complement strand
GGCAAGTCTGAAAGGAGCCGAACAAAAGATACTTGACGCAATATAAGAAGCTCGAGCGGGGGTGTTCACACCCAACAGAGAGAACGACAAGCTTACGCGCGCCCTGGGAAATCCGGAACACTCGGGAAGAACACGAGGCATGGGCATTATTCCCTGGTATGAGGGCTTTTCGGACTGGAACGACGACTACAGGTCCCGTGCAAGAAAGAAGATGGAGGAGGAGAAGAAGAGGAAGTTAGAGAAGGAGCAGAGGAAGCAGGACGCAGAACGCCTTCAAGGCCTAGAAGCAAGGCACGCAGACTTGGCACTCAAATTCTAGCAGCAGCAGCAGCAGATCGACTCACTTAGCCAGGAAAGGGGGTCTCAGCAGCGGCAGCAGCAAGCGGATGATCGTCCATCATTGGATAGTACCGTCCCATCCATGCCGAGAAGCAGCGTTGGTTCTGCCCCGGGCGATCCACAGCTGCTGGATACATACCCTGTGGATGACATCATAGCGAACACTAACTGTGAGCTACACTCTAAAATGAAGAACATATCCATGAAGGTGGCAGACGGCGTTGCTTTCAGAATTACCCCCGAAGCAACCTTCCATTGCATCCCGATTCCAGAGGGCTATGCTCGTGTCATGGTTGATGAAGTGTTGGAGCCATATTCGATGCTAGCACTTGACATTGTTGGAGGTGACGGCGAGCGCACACTGGGAGATGCCATACATCGTATCATCCTATGGAGAAAGAATTGCACCATCTTTCCAAGTCCACCGACACCGCATCATCTCCCAACTCCTCCTCGAAGTCCGCCACTGAGTCAGCAGACTCCCGCTCCTCCAAGTCCATGAACGCATGAGCCGACTCCTCCTCGAAGTCCGCCACCGAGTCAGCAAACTCCCGCTCCTCCAAGTCCATGAACGCGTGAGCCGACTCCTCCTCGAAATCCGCCACCTCCTCCAAGTCCCCGAACGCGTGAGCAGACTCCTCCTCCTTCATGTCCGGCACAGTGTCAGGCCACTCCTCCTGCTCCAAGTCCGGCACAGCGTCAGCCACGTCAGCCGTCTCCGCCGTCTCAGCAATCGCAGAAGAGACACGCCGCAGCTATGGTGCGTAGCGGTACGAGTCGAGTTAGTACAGGAAGTACAGGCGGAGACAAGCGATATAAATATGGTCCAAGCCTCGCTCCTCTTCCTCAGAGGCCTTATGACATGACCGAGGAGCAAAACGCAACCATACTGCAGGCCCAAGTGGACGCCCATTTTGGACCGAAACCGGCACCGCCGCCAAAGGAGAAAGTGCCTGAGAAAACGATTGACCACTTCATTCGTATGGCTAGAGCACCAGCTCCCAAGCCTATTGACTCAGACTATGAGCACCAAATCAGGAAGCTACATCAAGCACGGCTACAGAAGGAAGCGAGCTCGAACTCGAGCCAACAAGCAGCTGGCAAAAATGCGAGAAAACCGTTCCCCAGCTGGGAGAACAGGCGGCGCAAGCGACCCCCCCGCTTGTTCTCCCAACAACACATGATAGGAGTACGCGCGCCCAATATTATTGTGGGCAAACCGTTAGCGTTCCCCAGCTGGGTGATGTGGTAATAACGGAGGAGCATATAATGCAGGCTGAAATGCTCAAGATCTCTGTTGGACAACTCCTCAAAATCGAGCCCATGTCTCTGCTTAGAGAATCGAAAATAAAACGGAAATATGTCCGGGGCCAACCTTTGGTCCATCCAGACAAGGTCAAGAACCTCCCAACGAGAATGTATGAATTGCATCAATGGTATATGAACATTACCAAGATTTCCAATCGAGAGTCCCTCATGGTGAATGTCAAGCGTGAGCATTACTACCATGAGAAATCTCTGGCCGTTGAGTATTCAGAACTATTTCAGTTATACAATCAAGACGCACTCGACAAGTCTATTGTCAGTTGCTATTGTCCGTAAGTGATTTCTTTCTGTAATTTAAGTCTCAAGCTAGCTATGTAGTGATAATTTTGATCAATCATTACATGTAATTATCCTCACTATATTCTTTTCTGTGGTATTATATGCAGGATGAAGATGTATAAAATAAAAAAAATCTGGACGGTATGGCATTGGGTTCATTGACGCCAATACCATTAATGAGTACATATGGAATCTTCCAGTTTATCAAGCAGATGTAGAGGAAAACATGCTAGAGTTCTTGAAGCGCCTCAATACCAATGAAGATATACTACTTCCTTACAACTTTATGCGAGTCACACTGTCTTGTAATACAAATTCTGTTTTTGGTTACTAGCTAGTTAGATGTTAATAATTAAGTGTATACGGTTTACGGTAGTTGATTAATTTTATGCACATGATCTCTTAATTAAGACATGCAAACGTGTGCGCATGCAGTTGACACTGGATCTTGTTAGACATTAAAGTTGAGGAAGGAAGAGTTGAATTACTGGACTCACTACTTCAAGAAGATAAAGACTACACCATCGTGAAGTGGATAGTCAATAGGTAATTTCAATCATTATTAACTATATCTCGGCCTATTATTAGTTCGTCATTTCCTGATATGAACTATTTAATAACCCCTTTATTAATTTTCTTTGTCGACGGGCAGGGCATGGGCAAAGTTCATCAAGGTGACTCCAGGCAAATGGGCAAAAAAGTTATTTTGGCATCGACTAAAGGTAAGTAATTAAGTAGTACTAGCTAGCTACCATCTCTTTAATTCTTGTTTCAATATTATTAATTAATTATCATGCTTGATTAATCATTATCTGGTTCAATTTCATTCTCGTAAAGGCCCTGAAGCAGGCGCCGGGGAATGATCTGTGTGCATTCTACGTTTGTGAGAACATTTGCATGATGGCGTCCGAAAGGAGCAGATCTGATAGACAGGACTGGGTACGTTTGTCAGAACACTATTTACACATTATCGATATCTAGTCACACAACTAATACACATACATATTGATCTCCTTCTTAACAGTTCAGAGAGGTGCGAGATAAGCTCCTACTAGCGGACCGCATACTACCTCTTCAAGAGGAGATAGCCGGATTTTTGCTCGACCAGGTCATAGATCCCAAAGGAGAATACTATTACCCGCTACCGCCCCCATGAACCACTTGTCATCGTACTACGGAGGCACCAAGGCAACATGTAGGAGAAATTGTATATGTATACACATGTGTATGTGTGAATAATTAATGGTGTTGGTTGTGAGACATTCGATGATATATATTTATATATATATGCGGTTCTACATACGAGAAAATCTATTTATATATATGCATAACGTGTACAATTTGTAGTATCGTGAAATACCAGCAAACAAAAAAAAATTAATTGGAAAATAAAGCCAACCCCCTCCCCCCCCAAACATTTAGTACCGGTTGGTGTTACCAACCGATACTAATATCCTACGCGCACACGGGCCTGGCTCGTGCCACGTGGTGACACTTTAGCACCGGTTCGTGGCAAACCGGTACTAAAGAGGGGGGGGGGGGGCTTTAGTCCCCACTCTTTAGTGCCGGTTGCCGGACCGGCACTAAAGGCCGGTTCTGCACTAGTGGTAGCTATCTAGTTAACAAAGTGATGATAAATCGGGGGCTTGGAGTTAGGATGGAAAAGTTGCAAGTTGAAAATTACAAATTTGCCATACACTAAATGTACTAACATCTAGCAAACATCCTCAACGAACACACACATGACAAATCTGCATTCTGCATGCGCAAAGAATTTGCCTAGTGCCTCCCAATGCCCACGGTGCAGCTGGTTGCCACTCTGTGCCGCCCCAAATGGGGGGAAACCGACGGGAATGGAAGAAGACTGGTCGAGCTAGAGGAAGTACTAACGACAGCCGCCGCCACCGCACAGGAGAGCGTGGTTGGGGGGGGGCATGGAGAAGTGAAGAGTTGAGGACAACAAAATTTCTTTTCGAAGAAGAGCAGCGGCATTGGGATGAAGCTTTTTGAAGGGAAATGTGGTCATCAAAGACAAGATCATGGGAGATATAAACACGACCACTAGCAACATCAAGACACTTGACCTCCTTGTGTGGCACACTATAGCCAATAAAGACACACTGCTTGGATCGAAACGTGAATTTTGGGTTGTAAGGATGAACATCGGGCAACAAGCACAACCAAAAACACGGAGTGTGGCATAATTTGGTTTGATGTGGAGAGTACATTATGTGGGAGTTTCATTTTTTATGACACAACTAGGAAAAATATGGATAAGATGAACAGCAGTAACGAAAGATTCATCCCAAAATTTTAATGACATGGACGCGGCTGCAAGGAGTGTGAGGCCTATTTCAACAATATGTTTATGCTTTCATTCTGCTGAACCGTTTTGTTGGTGGGCAAGTTGGCTTGACACATGATGGGAAATACATACCTTTTAAAAAAAGGGTTTAACATTCGTATTCGCCACCCTTGTCGAGTTGCAAGACAATTAATTTGTTATCAAATTTGCGTTTGACAAGTGGTTGGAAATTATGAAACACTTGAAAAATGTCACAATGTTACTTAGGATAGATCCAAGTGTATTTACTATAGTCATCAATAAATGTCACGTGGTATGCATGTCTACGAACAGAGGAAGGGGCTGATCCCCAAACATTAGGAAAAATGACTTGCAAGGGTTTAATAGACACACTATTAGAAACTATATATGGTAATTGATGACTTTTTGCTCCATGGCAAGAATCACAAATAGTTTCACAATCACGCTCACCAACAAATGTGAGCTTATTTTACTAAGAACATGATGAACAATGGAAACAGATAGGTGGACTAAATGGTTATGCTACCTTTATGAAGACACTTTGGTGGCTCCACACACTTGTTTATTGAATTTGCAAAACTTGGGAATCAACTGATCGAGACCATGCATGCATATCTACCGTGGTAAAGAACCTTCTTCGTTGCCTCATCCTTGATAAAAAAGAAAATGGGTGAAATTCTATGAAGACACCATTAGCAAGGGTAATGCGATGAACAGAAAGAAGATTTTCTGATGCATTTTCAACATGTAAAACATCATTGAGAAGGATAATATGATACGTGGTTTTAATAACAGACTGACCAAAATGAGTTATCATGATACCTGAACCATTTTGTGTGTTGTGAAGTTGTTCTTGGCCAAGGTACTTCTCATGCATGGTCATCTTTGCTACATCGGAGGTGATGTTCTCATTGGCACTGGTGTAGGTGTACCAATTTGACTCAACTCCATAAGAGGAATCTGCTGCACCTGCAACTCTTTTCTTTTGGAATTGTCGTCCGCATAGCGCCAGAGAAATTCCTTTGATAGATGGTTAGTTTATTTCTTTTACATATTTAGCATTTGTTTTCATACACTTCATCACCTGCAAAGTGGCCACCTCCAGCTCCTTGGCGCCCTCTGCTGTTGGAGAAGAAGGGGTGCTGTCGTTGCCACTACCACTGCCACCACGATCCACTACCACCCTTGGACAAGTTGTGTTAGCCCTTGGGGGGCCGTTTTGACCACGAGAGACCGTGTTGTCGGAGGACTTGAAGGCACCAGCGCCTGAGCCATGAAACATATCAACTCGTTGATCAAAATTTGACAACTTGACAAAGCTGGCGAAGATGAAGGAGACCAATTCATCTCTAGAGATTGGTTTCCCAGCCACCTCAAGCTCATCAGCGAGGGATGGCATCTGACCAAAGAACAAGGCGGCTATTGGGGAGCCTTTCTGGGCGCTGGAGAGGGTTGAGCGGCAGTTGCTTTCGTGGGACCTGGATTAGGCAACCAACATGCCCGCAAGGGCCGACCAGATGGAATGCGATTTTTCGATCAAAGCAACCTGCACCAGTATTAACTTAGAAATATTACGGTTTACGTAGCAGGTAGGCTACGATCTGTTGGTCTTGGATCAACCAAGGGCTCTAGGCAGCGTTAGGAATGATCTGATACTTTCCTTTTGGAAGTGATGGTGGAAGGTGATTCAACAATTGTTGGTGCAGGTAAGTGGCGTGGTGCCTCACCTTACCCGCACCAACTATATCCGATTACGAGCCCAAGCTCGTCCCAGGTCATGAGGGCAGTGGTGAGGATGAAAGTAAGATGAGGCGGAAGAGGGAGGCTCTGATAACATGTTAAATTATCCGAAGCGTCTCAATCCTCATACGCGATAGCCCGCGTTGTATATATTGATTGTAGTGAGAGATAGATCTCATGGGAATACATAATTTGGTTGGAGAGTCAACCGTGAGAGAATTACAAGGAGGAGATAAGAGAGAGTAAAGATAAAGGAAAATTATCTCCTAACTACTCCTTGCTTAACCCTTGGCATCCTCTATTCAGTTTGGCAGTTTGCATCTCTTCAGTTAAACTAACATTTCCATAGAAATGCCAAAAGAAAGTTTAAATCTTTTTACTGCGGTGAACATTTGCATCAAGGCCGGGCTTGCTTGATGCATGATAGAGTTTTTATTATACTGTATGATTCACAAGCGCAACGACCGACCCGACACAAACAGATTGGCCAGCAAACACTGTCCTTGAGATGGCATGTAGCTATATACTGTATAAACTAAGTTTGTGTCATCAGCATATTCACAGAGATGATGCCCTTTTAGCGTCACGAGGCCCCGTTGGAACTTAGCAGAGGAGTCTATATACGGCATCCACCCGCTAGAATAATGGACCTAGGGCCTAGGGCCACCAAACACTACTAAATGAGTCACTTGTGTAAGCATCACCATATGCAACCATATGTTATGCTGATGGCCAATTACCAAAACGGTAGTAATTTCTCTATCTATCTAGCTAGCTAGCTTGTTTTTGTTCCCATCTGCCTCTTCACACCAACGGATCGGTCACTCGGAATCCACACTCGTCTATATATACATCGCCTTCGACTGTTCGTTTATTCATCTCCAATTCCTTGAGAAGTAAGATCGATCGAGTAGAAGAGAAGTAGAAGAACTGGTAGCTAAGCCAGGAGAGATGGTGGCAATGGAAGGAGCTGTGGGTGCGTGGGCATGGTGGCTGGGCCTCCTGTTCGGCGCCGTCCCGCTGCTCTGCCTTGCCCTGTGGCACTCCACCGACACATGGCACTGCGCTGCCTTTGCTCTCAGATACCGCGGCCGTGGGAGCAATGGCATCCGGCAGCGCCTCCCGCCAGGCCACATGGGGGTCCCCTTTCTCGGCGAGACGCTCTCGCTGCTATGGTACTTCAAGCTGGCCCGCCGCCCGGACGACTTCATCGGTGCAAAGAAGAGCGCGTACGGCAGCACGGCGGGGATGTACAGGACGCATCTGTTCGGCTCCCCCAGCATCATCGCCTGCTCGCCGGCGGCCAACAAGTTCGTGCTCCAGTCCGCCGAATGCTTCGGCATCAAGTACCCGGTGCCGGAGCTCATCGGCACCATGTCTGTGGCGAACAAGAACGGCGCCAGCCACGCCAGGCTCCGCGGGTTCATCCTCGCCGCCATCAACCGGCCCAGCTCGCTCCAGACCATCGCCACCGTCGTGCAGCCTCACGTCGTGGCCGCGCTGCGAGACTGGGCGGATAAGGGTACCATTGTGGCCGCCAAGGAGATAAAAAAGGTAATCAACTGATAAATTGAATCTTGCATGTGTGTTGTTTCAAATCACAATACTTTATTAAGACTTGGCAAAACATTGTTGGCTGCTTTTTTTCTCTACTGTACCAAGGGTTATGAAATGTCGGTCAAATCACTTTTTCCCCAAAAGTTTCACAGGTGTGGCTAAAGTTGTCATCCGAAAAGAAAAATATATTAAAATTAGCTATCCGAAAAGAATTTGTCATTCGGTGTTGCCATGTGTTCACATCACAGCTGTGACACTTATGATAGTCCCTTTTTTATTTTGTATTTATTCCAGTTGTACTGTTTTTATACAGTTGTACGTTTTTTTATGCAATCGCACATTGTTATTTTTGCTGCAGTGGCACTTCCTCTTTAATTTTGAGTTGTTGTTCAAATTGCACTTTTTAATGCAATTCTACTCCATTTTTCTAGTTTAAATTGAACGTTTGTCTGTGCCATAACTTTTTTGTTTGTGCAATTGTACTTCCAAGAGGAGTGCAAAAACTGGCTGGAAATCTGAAAATTGTTATTCACCATGGGCTACAAATATGTTCTATTGTGTTTAAAATTTTAATTCATTGTAGAAAACTAGTACTAATAAAGAGGCAAAACCTAGTTGAACATTTGCGCAGAAAAACTGGTTGGGCAAACAATATCATCATAATTAATCCAGTGCAATAATACTAAACTCAAGCTTGATTAATCAATGGTTGCAGGTGACTTTTGCCAACATCTGCAAGATGTTCATAAGCATGGAGCCGTCGCCTTTAACAGATAAGATTGATATGTGGTTCGGCAAATTGCTTGATGGTCTACGGGCATTCCCCTTTGATATTCCAGGGACAACATCTCACACTGCACGAAAGGTATTCTGTTTGATCAATTTTTGCCCATTTTTCTAAATGTATATGTCTAGTTCCACCAAAACAAATACTCCCCCCGTCCCATAATATAAGAGCATTTTTACACTACTGTTGTCAACATCGCTATTATATTATGGGATGGAGGAAGTACTTGTTTGTAAATTAACGATCCTGACCACCCATTCTTTCTCCACTACAAGCATGGTAGTTCATGTTCTAGAAAATGTGTGTAATTTTGATATAGAAATGTGGAACCACGTCAACTCTTAAAATTCCACTCAATCAGTTGTTTGCAATCTGGTTTCATTCCTTCGAGATATAACAAGTACGGTTTTACAATCATATTTTGTACCGTAGAAAAATTAAGAAAATAATCTTACAAATTAATGATATGCAGTGTCGCCGGAAGCTAGATGCTGTCTTCCGGGAGGAGCTGCAGGCAAGGAAGACGTACAAGGACTGTGATGATCTTATGAGCGGGTTGATGCAGATGAAGGATGAGCAGGGAAAGAAATTGAGTGACGAAGAGGTGGACATAACATCGTCTCCCTCGTCATCGCCGGCTACGAGTCCACCACCATCGCCATCATGTGGGCTGTCTACCACCTCGCAAAATCCCCGGTTGTCCTTGCCAAGCTTCGGGAGGAGAATGTAGCGATGAGCAAAAGCAAAGGTGGGTCTATGTTGACAGGTTTGATGATTACCCACGATGACATCCCAAAGATGAAGTACACCGCGAAGGTGGTGGAGGAGACAATTCGGATGGCCAACATCGCCCCAATGGTCCACCGTGTGGCGAACAAGGATGTAGAGTACCGCGGCTACACCATACCGAAGGGATGGGCCGTGCTAGTGTGGTTGAGATCAGTGCACACTGATCCCAATTACTACCAGGATCCTCTCTCCTTCAATCCTGATAGATGGGATGTAAGTATGCTATCTAGTTCTTGTCACGTGCAATTCATGTTTATCATCATGCATTGATCAACTCAGGAAAATACCCACTCCCCCTCTAGAATATCGGCTTGCTTCAGACTTTTTTCCTATTTGAGCTCACTTAACCACCTTAAGCTACTATATTTCAAAGCAATTTATCCTCTGGCCAGTTTTCCGAAAAATAAAATCAAGGCTAGAAAATCCTAAATAAAATAAAACCATATATACCAGCAAGTTATAGTATGGACTATGTGCATGTGAATTGTGGTTACAAAATATGACCATGTACTATTTGAGTACAAATGAAGCAAATAACTAGATTACCATTTTTACACAGTTCCCATAAATTGCCCTATTTCCAAACAAAAGGTTTGTGTGCATAAAATTCAAACACAATATCCCACATAGATGATATTATTTGCTTTTTAGAGTGAAAAATAGAAGTGATTTTTTGAATTATAGAAGCTATGTTCTCTGTGTGATAATCTAAGAGGGCATATGAATGCAGGAACCGGCAAAGCCAGGAACATACCAGGTGTTCGGGGGTGGCCCTCGGATCTGCGCAGGCAACATGCTCGCTAGGCTGCAGGTCACCATCATCCTGCATCATCTCTGCGTTGGCTACCAGTGAGTAGAACACTAGCTCGGCTCAGCTTAAGTAATTAACTAAGTTAGGATATAAAGAAGATATTGATTTATATTTAATGTATCAGATGGGAGTTGATCAATCCCGATGCACAGATCAATTACCTACCGCACCCAAGGCCAGTGGATGGTGCAGCCATGACCTTTCGTAAGCTTAGCACCTGATCACACGATCAATTAAATTGTCGTGAAATAAACCAGTCTATTGTACTGGCATGTGTGTATGTTTGTATTGAGAATAATGTATGATCATATCAGATCTGCAGTTAGCCTGTCTTTTCTTTGAACATGAGGTTGTTGTTCATTATATATGTTTCTTTTCTAAAGGAAATTTGTGCTTATATCTAAATTTTCCAACGGAATGGAGGTTTCCTCAACCATTCTGATTGCAACATATCAAACAATAGCAGTGTTAAAGTACAATAGCAGGATATATGAGAGATTTAACGTAAGCACACTATGGAAACAAGTGTACACTACCATCACCACCGTAGCAATGCATGTACGCATCGTCTCTGGTTGCTCGCATTGGTTGTGCTCATACTAGTGCACGTTGTTTGGTTGCATGCACTAGACATGATTAGATAACAACTACACATAACACACTGTGTTTACACTAGAGTGCTTCGGCGACAGAGCACGGAGTCGCAGGCGAGCGATCTCATCGGTGGTGCGGTGAACTATATGCTAGCGTCATCGCCGCAGAGAAAGTCCGTGTGGAGTAACAAATATGAGGGTGCTGAGGCAGAGAATGATGGAGTAAAAATGCAGTGTGTTGCCATGGTGGCCTCAGTGTAGTAGGACATAGAGGAGGAGGCCGAAGAGAGCGACGATGACGACGACGCCAGTGTAGAAGGACGCGAAGGACGAGTTCGAAAAGAACGAGGATGACGACGGCGCCAGTGTAGTAGGATGCGGAGCAGGAGGTCGAGAAGAATGATGATGACAACGACGCCATTATAGTAGGACTTGGGATCGAAGGTTGTGAGGAACGACGTCAATGGTGGCTTCAGTGTAGCATGGCATGAGAGCGAAGATGGAGAGGAACGACGACCACGCAAGTGTAGTAGGACACGGGAGAGGAGGTTGAGAGGAACGATGCCGGTGGTGGCGCTAATGCAACAACACGCGGGAGAGAACGACGATGGTGACAGCGCATGTGTAGTAAGACGCGAGCAAGAAGGCTGAGAGAAACGATGCTGACGATGGCTTAAATGTGGTAGGACATGGCAGAGAATGCAAAGAGGGACGACGAGCGCGCGAGTGCAGTAGGACATGGGAGAGGAGGTTGAGAGGAACGACATCGACGGTGGTGCCAGTTTAAAAACACACGGGAGGGGATGTTGAGAGGAGCGACGCCATCGGCGATGCTGGTGTACCAGGACACAAGAGAGTCGAGAAGACCGAGATTAAGGAGTGTCATTAACATATATCACACATATGCGTATATACTATTCACGAGGAAGAAGTCAGATTTAATCATCTACAATCGTCGAAATAGAAAATGTGCATCATGAAATACGCGTGAAACTGTAAGATGAAACTACTGACCAAAGAAAATTTCAAACGATCGACTGTGTGCGACGAATGTGACAAAATTCATCTAAATAACTCTAAACATCAACACGAAATTGAACATTTACTGTCTACGAAACTAGGAGCGGATGCGCATGAACACAAAATTTTCAAATGGTCGCAAAAATGGAATCATAACATCGAGGCGCATCTTTTTTTCAATTAGAGTTTATCTCAAATCGATGCACTGTTGTGTAGAATTAGAACGGACATAAGAAATAAGATTAGAGAAGGAGCTTAGTGGAGATGGAGGTGGAAGAAGAAACGATGTACATGCTGTATACTCCTTGTATCCTCTCGTGCCCTCGGGCCCATCATGTGCGCGGGAAGATGGCTCGACTCAGTCTGACCCACCGGCTAACTTGAGCATCTTTCTAGATGCAGGTTCAAAGATGCTTTATATTCCATGCAGGTCGTTTTTCAATGCGACCAAGGCAATCAAACAGTCAGAACATATTTCGGGCGGACCTGGCTCCGCATGTCTACCAAAATCATCCTTATACGTTGTAAGCAACTCGACGTGGTATTACTCCATGACCTCGGCCAAGCATGAGCAATTAGTTCACAGAGTATAGCCGTGGGTGGTGTAAGCACGTGCGATTCTGAGGGCAAGGTGGCGTGGTGCCCGTGCACGTACTGCAGTAGCCGTGCATAGGAGTGCTGGAAAGTGCCGGGTCATATAGCTATGCCGGCGTGCGGCGTTCATCTGGTCGGGCACGATGCCGCTCAGCGCGCTCCTGACTCCTGTTGGCCGTGCGGCACATGCCGGACACGGTCGTCAATAGCTACGACTGGTGCGAAATGACCTACGACTGGACAAGCAGGCTGCTCTTGCGCCGCAGGAGAGTCGGTGACCACGGCGCAGTAAAAACCGCAGGAGGAGCTCGGGAAGGAGCATGGCGGGGAAAGACAGAGGAGGAGCACGACGTCAACGACCACGACAAGGGATGGGCTGAATCTGTCATAGGAGAGAGAGCGACAGAATGAGTGAGAAAAATGAATATGTCACAGGAGAGTAAGACAGTGAAAGCATTGTGGGACCCCGTCCAGGATCATGTTTTTTCAGGTGCCCTAAACGAGCACTTAGCAGAAATGAACCAGAATAGACTGTGATATTTGAGAGCACATGGTTGCAATTTCAGGGATTTCGAGGTCAGGGTATGATTCAGAATTGAGAGCACGAATTTAAGGCTTATTTCATACTTTTCACTCCCGCTGCAGGTGCAGGTGCGGTGAGTCCGGCCACAGATTGTGCTGTTACCGGGGCTGACAGCGTGGGCAGGTTTGGATGCGGTGAGCGTGTCTGTTTGCATGGGCGTGGAGCTTTCTGCTGCATGCATGCGTGAGTCACTAGACATCAACACACACACGTAAAGATTTTTACGTAACACGTAAAAGGTGACCTGGCCTGATTTGGTTGGAGAGAAAATAAGCCCAGGCCCACCCCTGAAAATCAGGGGGACGATTAGTTTAGCTTTAAGGAAAGAACGTAGCTTTACGTAGCTGGGTTTGGTAAGTCTAGCATTTTTGTCTCCTGCGTGTCCAAGGACCCAAACGTCGTGTTGGTGCAGTGCCTTCCTACAAGTAGCATTATCCTCTACTGCAATGTTCCGAGTGTATTGTCCAGCTACTGTATACATGTTCGATGCGTGCGGACGCCGGACGGTAGGTCTTCTTCTTTCTTCTTGAGCTGCATGATTGCTTCGTCCTTGTGTGTGCTTGTCCATGACTTGCTTCGAGCATACCGTGAAAAACAGCACTTCGACGTATGGTTTTTCAGGCAGCTCCACACGCACCCAGAGGAGATGCGGATCGATCATCTTGAGGATGCGGCAGGCTTCCGTACAGTGTTTGTTCTCGCCAGATGATCTCGACTGCCAGCGACTTTGTGACTCGACGGTACAAAATCGATCTCAGAACAATATTCATGTGTTATTACATATGTGCGTGAACATCAACTTGTGTGTCTGTGTGCGCCTAGTGTCACATCCTTATCTATTCCCTTCGTTCTGAATTACTTGTCTCAACATATGGATGTATCTAGATGTATTTTAGTTATAGATACATCCATTTCAGCGACGAGTAATTTGCAACGGAGGGAGTACTTGTAATGTATTAGAATTGGTTACACATGCTGCACCATGCTTAAATATCTTTAATCTTCAATTGAGAGAATTTGCAAAGTCTTAAAATTTGTTTAAAAGGGTTCTGTCGGGGATATACCCCGCGGTATGACCCGACTAGACTTGGCGACTCATCAGAGACCCGACTGGAGCTTGGCGACTCACTGGCGATCCGCCCGAACATGACGGTTTACATGTAACCCGCCTGGACATTGTGACTCACTGGAGATCTGGCGGGCGGATCAGATGGACGACAAGGCCCCCAGCAGGCCGGATTATACTCTGATGGGCCAGTTTACGAGGAAAGGCATAAGGAGTTTTTCTCAGGGGGACAGACTAGGATTCCACTGGTAATAGACTAGTCCTAATCCTAATAGGACTCCAGATGTAACCCGCTCCTTCAACATATATAAGGAGAGGCAGGGCTCCCCAAAAGGGACAATCAAGAAGAAACAATCTCTAGGGCTAGACACAAAGAGCCGGCTTACCAGTGACTCCCTCATGATCATAATGAGACCTAGCCACAAACAACATGTAGGGTTATTATCGGATGATGTTTCCCGGGGCCCGAAGCTGTCTAAATTCTTGTCTTATGTTGCGTCTCTCGATTCCACCTAACCCCTCTCAAGCTACCACATAGATGCGTTGGCCTCGCGACTAAGTCCTCACGGTAAAGACATCTGCCGTGAAAATTCCACGAAAGTTGGCGCCCACCATGGGGCTCGCGCACGGTGGTGTTGAGATCTTGGAGGGATCTTTCCCAGGGTTTCGAGAAGTTCGTGAAAATCCGGATCAAGAAAAAATCGTATTGGAAGGGTCTGCACTTGCAATTTATGAGATTGGCGCTCAAAGAAAAATTAGGGCTACAGTCGCCGAAAATCCGGTGATCCGTCAAAACCGAAGGCGTCAGTATTTGCTACGGTCGCCGACATGCAAGCCGTCAAAACCGAAGGTGTCAGTATTTGCTACGTTAGCAAACTCATCAATATCTGGTTGGATTTCTTTGCCAGATTGATCATTGTTTTTGTTATGGTCACGGAAACACCAGAAGTGACAGGGGAGTTAAACCAGCTATGACCCGGCCTCTAAATCGCCGCCAAAAAGCTGATTACTACTACTTGTTGAGTCACGCGTGGAGTTAAGATGATTTTTAACTTGTGGCCGGGGTCGGTTTGCCCCTCTGCTAAGTCGCCTCTGTTGAAGATCGCGTTAAGCTACCCCCGAAGCAGCTCTGAGCCGGGCCAGCCTTGTCTCGGGGCCAGTCCGCTCCTCTGCCGAGGCTCGCCGCGACCCGCCTCCGCCTTGTCAAGACGCCCGGCCGAGCCGCCGTTACAACTTTACCGAAGTCCGCTCTGGGTTACCTCTGCTACAGTTGCCTTCAAGCCGCCGCCGCCCCGCAGGCTCGAATCGTTGCCTCCATTGTAAACCACCGGGCCGGTTTTTATCTGTTTTGTGCTGCCTCGGACTGCTCTCTGTCACAGTCCGCTTCGTCTTCGGCCTGCGCGGCCAGTCCACCTCCTTGTCGAAACCGCCGCTATGGCCATGGCTAACCAGCCTGCAAGTCACCTCGAGTGGCCGTTCCGCCTCAATCGGCTGCGGCCCAGCCCTCATCACGCACATCATCTGCTCGTACAGCAGGATAAGAACATGCACCTGAATCAAGACTAATCGAGCACATGCACCTGAATCAAGCGTTCACAATGCCTGGTTGACGGAAAAATGCAAGCCTGATGGATTCCGATGATCCTCCACGTGAAGAGCCCTCAACTGCTACTCCTTGCCAGCAAAATTCCAAGGAAGTACAACTACTGTACATGCATGGAGGGAATATAACCACTGTACGTGCATGGACTCCTGACTTGCTACGAGTCGCAAACCGCCTCCTACGAGCTACCGCAAGTCGCCGAGACCGACAAGTTTCCTGCTACTGATACAACTTGTTCGCATCCACGGTCGACTCACCCGTCTGTACGGGTTACGACGCCGCGATTGACTCGCCGTCCGCGCCGGCTTACAACACCGCGACCGACTCATCTGTCTGTACCGCCTCTGAAGCCGCGGCCGTCTTTTCCGTCCGTCTCTCGTGGCTTGGTCTACATCAACACACTGGGCAGCACCTGTCTGCATGAGCTGTTTATTGAGTATGAGCAAGTCACTGCTTGGGTAGCCCGGTTTTCTTCTAACAATTTGGAGGCAAATTATTATCTATTATTATCCGCCGTCTGCACTGGATGGCTCAATGGGCAGGCGCACAAGTCGCTGCCACTACAGTTCGGTTAACTTCAAACAACCAGTTGGAAGGAACCATTGGCCGAGTTGCTGACACGGCTCATACGGGTTCATTTATAACCCGCCGCAGTCACGTCAACCTTCTCTGATTTCGCATCGCGCTATCAACACCAATGACATACACTTTATGCTATGGTCAAAATATGAAGAATCTCAAGCCAACTCTTTGAGTCGTCGTAAGACTCGGGGACTATGATGACATGACTCGGCAAATATTGCCAGTTTCAGCAAAAATTAAGAACCACGGGTCATTAGAGGGGAAATAACCCGGTCCCGGAGGCTACTGCTGTATTGATATAAAGGCCGTCAGAAACTTTCCGGCTTAAAAAGGTGCCTGGCAAACCAAAATTTCCGGCTCAATGGAAGAGTTTCGGTTATCAAAAGAATATCCGGTTTAAAATCCAGCTCAATGGAAATCTGTCTCCCACAAGGCTCTGAAGCTTTCAATATCCGGCTCAACGCCCGGTTCAAGAAGAATTCATTACTCACAAGATCGAGTTCTCAGAAAAAATTAAAGGGACCGAAGAGAGTCTGTTGCAAAGCACAACTCAAACATAGGTACCCCGCTTCAATGACCATTGGGGGCTGATCATATTCGAATCTAGCTTAACTCCTTTGGCACAGCTTCCTGATCGTATTCGAATCATAGTTGTTCAAACAACTTGATCATTTGGGGGCTCGGTCGTATTTGAATCATAGATTAAACCCTTTTGGTCTGACCCTGATCGTATTCGAATCAAAGTCGTTAAATATTCTCAAGGCCACTTGGGGGCTTCCTGTTCAAACATAGGTCGTATTCGAACCAAAGAGAACATAGCTGTCGGTACCCACTTGATCGGCGCAATGCTAAAACCCACTTGGGGGCTTCTTGATCGTATTCGAATCATAGCTTAACCCCTCTTGGGTCCGACCCAGATCATATTCGAATCAGAGTCGTTAAATATTCTCAAGGTCATTTGGGGGCTTCCTGTTCAAACATAGATCGTATTTGAACCAAAGAGAACATAGCTGTCGGTACCCTCTTGATCGGCGCAATGCCAAAGCCATTGGGGGCTACATGGTCGTATTTGAACCCTAGCTTAACCCCTTTGGGACGGTTTACTGATCGTACTCGAATCATAAGCCTTAATTTGTCTTTCTATTCTTTTGTGCTTAATTCTTTTTTGAAAGCACTCTTTTGAGTTTGTCTTGAGACCTTTTTTGCATTCATGATTGAGACATATATAAGGTTTCTGTTTAAACCGACTTGACTTCGAAACAATGAGTCGCCAGGCATGTGATAAACTTCAGTTGAAGTCATGACTTCTAAAAGAGCGGGATATCACCCTTACTGCACAGGTAACATAAGCCGGCAGTACAATTCAATATCACAGGTATGCTATTGTTATTATAGTTATGTTTAAAGTTCTGGTTCATACCAGCCCTATCTATGACTATTTTAAACATCAGTGGTTATATGTGAGATATTATGACCCGCCCTGCGGTAAACCGCCAGGGTATATGTTGTTTAAACTTTGTGCAGGATTTGCAGAACTATGACTTATATAAATGATTAAGTTCAAGATCATCATCAAAATTGATGCTTCAAAATGATTGTCCGTTCTGTATTTTCTCAAAGGCTATAAGCCGCCCGGTTATAAAAATTCCGGCTTACAATGAATGTGCATTAAGTCGCCATCAGCCGAGAGCCGCCGAGTGTTTAAACTTCGGATTTACTTGTCAACCGATAAGGTATTCAAATTTCTAATAGCAAACTTGGCTGGATTTTCATGATGATATTAAATGATTGAGGTTTTTATACCGGATTATATTATTCAAATCTTGAATAGCCAACATGGCTGGATTTTTATTATGGTTATCAATAGCCAATATTATGATGGAGGTCTTCAAAGTCGCTTCAGCGCAATGGTTATCATCTTATTAATGGACATGATTTATTTTTACAATAAAGTGAATAGTCCCGAGTCACTGCAGGCTTACGACCCGGCACTTGGGGGCTACATTATTCAAGTTGAGATTACATCAAATATGCAAGTCCCATGTCACTACCAGCATGCACCATGACACTTGGGGCTAATGCAAAGTCATTTTTTGCTCAACTTATTGAAGACCCGACTCATCACATTGTAATGAGCCGGCCCTTGGGGGCTACCAATTGCTCATGTTAAAAATTCAAGGTACTCAAGCTTTAATCCATTATATTGAAAGATCCACTACTCAGTTGGTAGAGTACAAGGCTCTTAACCTTGTGGACGTGGGTTCAAACCCCATGGTGGAGATTACATCATATGATGTTATTATCAATGAATTACATACAAAGTCCCAACTCAGTATTATCTTACTGAGCAGGCCCTTGGGGGCTACACGTTGCTGTTCAAGCTTACATGGTTATATCTACAAAGTCCCTACTCATTGTTGCATAATGGCCCGACCCTTGAGGGCTACACTGGTTGAAGTTTTTATAAGCATAAGGCAATTACAAGTTCCAGGTTGCTTTAAGCATGACAACCCGTCACTTGGGGGCTAGAGGTGATATACATATAAGGGAGAAAAATCTTCAAATTCTTAGTTTTGAGCAGACCAGATTGACCCGGTGTCTGCAAACCCGGTGTCACCAATAATTATGATCCGACGTCGGCAACAGTTATGACCCGGTGCTATCAATATTTACAAGCTGGCAATTTTGGCAATTATAACTTGTCAGTCTCTACATCCTTAAACTGGCGGATCACCAGATGAATCTTCAGTCCAATATGTTTATTAAGCTGGAGCTTTGAAAACCGACTCAAATGGATTATTTCTTATAATATTTCTCTACGAGAAATAATGTCAGCAAATTGATTATGAAGCTGGTGTATTGACCCAGATTTTTTCAGAAGAAGTATCTGGATTTTGTGCATTGGCAAAGTTTGAACATATCTGTTAAAGGAGATTTGCTATAAGATCTTGAGCACGCATCCAGGAGGAAATGACAAGGACTTAAGCATGATCAGCTGTCGGTTCAGGAAAATATTTAACCCGGAGCACAATCTATCAAGTTTGTTCTAGTGTTTATTTTACCGGATCAGTTTAACATGGATAAATCCAAATTAAACTAGGGGCTAATGTCGGGGATATACCCGCGGTATGTCCCGGCTAGACTTGGCGACTCATCAGAGACCCGGCTGGAGCTTGGCGACTCACTGGCGATCCGCCCGGACATTACGGTTTACATGTAACCCACCTGGACATTGTGACTCACTGGAGATCTGGCGGGCGGATCAGACGGACGACAAGGCCCAAGGCCCAGCAAGCCGGATTATACTCTGGTGGGCCGGTTTATGAGGAAAGGCATAAGGGGTTTTCCCTCAGGGGGCAGACTAGGATTCCACTTGTCATAGACTAGTCCTAATCCTAATAGGACTCCACATGTAACCCGCCTCCTCAACATATATAAGGAGGGGCAGGGCTCCCCAAAAGGGACAATGAAGAAGGAACAATCTCTAGGGCTAGACACAAAGAGCCGGTTTATCGGCGACTCCCTCATGATCATAATGAGACCTAGCGACAAAAGGGTTATTACCGGATCATGTTTCCCGGGGCCCGAAGCTGTCTAAATCCTTGTCTTATGTTGTGTCTCTCGATTTCGCCCAACCCCTCTCAAGCTACCACATAGATGCGTTGGCCTCACGACTAAGTCCTCACACTAAGGACATCTGCCGTGACAATTTCACGACAGGTTGAAACCCAATTTTTTTGGACTTTTAATATGATTTATTTTGGGCCTAGATTAAGTCAGTAATGTATTTGGTTCGTATTTATATTCTCTATAAAGTAAATACAATTCTAGAAATTCTGAAATATGGTGTGTAACTTTGGACACGTCCATATTAACTACTGCATATATGATAATTTCTAGACTTGTTCATATGGAGTGCACATGATTTTAGAAGGTTAAACAAATATTTGAGGTTCAAATGAAATTAAACAGATTGAAACAAATTAGAAAATAAAAACAAAAGGAGAAAGGCTAAGAGAGGGAATACTCCCCAGCCGGCCTAGCACTGTGCGGCCCAGCTGCCAGTCGTCTTCATATAAACAGAGCAAATGTCATGTTCAATTTTGCATTTGAGACCAACTTCCAAGTTTTGACGAAGTTTAGATGAAGTTTTAAATTTGCCCCAGTTCTTAGACGCATGAATGCAATGCACAATCGGGAAAAAAAAATACGCAGACCCTCTAGATAAGGGCGTGCGGAGAGCAGCTGTCACAACCCTCGTTTAACATTGCAGTTGGGCTAGTCTTGCATGTGCATCATGTTTAAATTTTCCTCTAAATATGAAATGGGGATACAACAAACCCTACCACCACTTTGAAATACTAGGATCAACTAAGAATATTTGTAATGAACCCAAAATGCCCTTTAGAAAAGTTCATCATTTTAAAAATAGGCGAAAACCTGTGCCAAAAATTGTGCACATTTTTCTAGGTCATTTCTAGATTTTTGAATTAAGCCATAAAATATTTGAATTAGGGCATTTAATTGCTATAAATATTTTAAATGCTCTAATAATTCTGAAACTCCTTGACAACTTTTGGAATAATCCAAATAGAGATCACACATATTTTTAGGAGTCTTAGAAATGATTTATTTTACTAAATAAAAAACAGAAAAGGAAATTGGAAACATAAAGAAATAAAACAGAGAAAGAGAGGAAGTTACCTGGGCCAGTTACCTGAGCCGGCCCAGCCGAGCTGGCCGTGCCAGTCGTCGTCACCACCGCGCCAGAAGGATGCAGGTGCGTGCTCGACGCGCCCACATGCTCGGGGCACCACGCCACCAGCCTACTTGCGCCCCCAGGCGAGCGCGACAACGCATAGGATATCCCCATTGTGGTACCGATCGAGCCGACTGCCCATTCACCCCCCTTGCTCTCTCCCGAGCCTGACTGCTTGTACGACTACCAAGCTAAACTGGTCGTTATTGAGTCTAGAAATGATTTAGTTATATGTAAGGGAATTGACTGTGGAAGGAAACGTCAGGTTCTTTTTCCTTCTCTTCTCATGTCATTCTATTCTGAGTCACCCTTTTGGGATTAAGAACTAGGCTTCGCTTCTTTCAAAAAAAAAGAACTAGGCTTCGCGTCTATCTATTAGGATCACTTTTTTCTAATCCGTTGACTTATAGGAACGGTTGAGTCGAGTCTTAGTCCAGTTTCAAGTATTTTTAGTGTGTTAAACAGTTGGTCTCGAAACCTTGATATCACGATGTTAATGTTGGGGAACGTAGTAATTTAAAAAAATTCCTACGCACACGCAAGATCATGGTGATGCATAGCAACGAGAGGGAGAGTGTTGTCCACGTACTCTCGTAGACCGTAAGCAGAAGCGTTATGACAACGCGGTTGATGTAGTCGTACGTCTTCACGATCGACCGATCCTAGTACCGAAAGTATGGCACCTCTGGCTCGGTGACGTCTCACGAACTCACGATCCAGCAGAGTGTCAAGGGAGAGCTTCGTCAGCATGACGGGGTGATGACGTTGATGATGAAGCTACCGTTGCAGGGCTTTGCCTAAGCACTACGACGATATGACCGAGGTGGATTATGGTGGAAGGGCACCGCACACGGCTAAGAGATCAATGATCAACTTGTGTGTCTATGGGGTGCCCCCTCCCCCGTATATAAAGGAGTGGAGGAGAGGGAGAGGGCCGGCCTCCTAGGCGTGCCCAAGGGGGTAGTCCTACTCCCACTGGGAGTAGGATGCCCCTTTCCCTAGTTGAAGTAGGAGAGGGAAGGAAGGGGGAGAAGGAGAGAAGGAAAGGGGGGCCGGCCCCCCTCCCAATTCGGAATGGGCTTGGGGGGGCATCTTGGCCGCCTCCTCCTCCTTTCCACTAAGGCCCAATAAGGCCCATGGACTGCCCGGAGGGTTCCGGTAACCTCCCGGTACTCCGGTAAATGCCCGAACTCACCCGAAACCATTCCAATGTCCAAACATAGCCATCCAATATATATATCTTTATGTCTCGACCATTTCGTGACTCCTCGTCATGTCCGTGATCATATCCGGAACTTCGAACTATCTTCGGTACATCAAAACACATAAACTCATAATACCGATCGTCAGCGAACGTTAAGCGTACGGACCCTACGGTTTCGACAACTATGTAGACATGACCGAAACATGTCTCCGGTCAATAACCAATAGCGGAACCTGGATGCTCATATTGGCTCCCACATATTCTACGAAGGTCTTTATCGGTCAAACCGCATAACAACATATGTTGTTCCCTTTGTCATCGGGATGTTACTTGCCCGAGATTCGATCGTCGGTATCTCAATACCTAGTTCAATCTCGTTACCGGCAAGTCTCTTTACTCATTCCGTAATGCATCATCCCGTAACTAACTCATTAGTCACATTGCTTGCAAGGCTTAGAATGATGTGCATTACCGACAGGGCCTAGTGATACCTCCCCAGAGAGACAAATCCTAATCTTGATCTATGCCAACTCAACAAACACCATCGGAGACACCTGTAGAGCATCTTTATAATCACCCAGTTACGTTGTGACGTTTGGTAGCACACAAAGTGTTCCTCCGGTATTCGGGAGTTGCATAATCTCATAGTCATAGGAACATATATAAGTCATGAAGAAAGCAATAACAACATACTAAACGATCAAGTACTAAGCTAACGGAATGGGTCAAGTCAATCACATCATTCTCTAATGATGTGATCCCGTTAATCAAATGACAACTCATGTCCATGGCTAGGAAACTTAACCATCTTTGATTCAACGAGCTAGTCAAGTAGACGCATACTAGTGACACTTTGTTTGTTTATGTATTCCCACATGTACTAAGTTTATGGTTAATACAATTCGAGCATGAATAATAAACATTTATCATGATATAAGGAAATATAAATAACAACTTTATTATTGCCTCTAGGGCATATTTCCTTCAGTTAAGTGATTATGCTACCATCTTTTGTAGGATGTTCAAAATTGTTTTCAAGCATTTTTAGTCGTTATAGATCTACTCTAGAAATTCTAATGCTTTTGCATTATCCTCTATTTAAGATGGCTTCTGACTTTCCTCATCAGGTTGTCCGCCTGACTAGGTGCATTCATGTACCAGGTCATACGACTATGTTGGTTCGTGTTATGCTTGAGACTGGTTACCGCTGGTACCCTGAGTACATAGTGGAGGAAGGATACCGAGACTTTAACCTGTTTCAGTATCTTTGCACTGTCATGATTTATCCTTCACCCTGGAGCAATAGAGCCTATGCACTGGTCTTATGGACTGGGGGTTACTATTGATATGGCTGTTCAGGATGCAGCCTACTCTACGATGACTATACTTCAAGCTAACCACACACTGCTCCAGAAAACTGAGTTTAGCAATATTCCAGCCTCGCTTCCACGCGAAGAGGGTTATCTCAGTTGTCTCTATACGGATACCGCTCATGTGAAGCCAAAGGTCCATACCACTACACAGTTGTTGGAGGACAGGGATTGTAAGGTCCGTGCCCTTCGTATGGAGCTCTAGGCTACACGGGCATGTCATTGGGAAACTTTGACACAACTTGCACCCGTTGTCCTGACAGGATAGTACGATATGGATATGTTGTACTCAGTACGGATTCATTTGCCAGCCCAGTAGATTGGCCTAATGTTGGAGGCATCACACCTCTACGTGGACCTCTTCTACCACCAGTTGTGGGACCTAGGCCACATCTATGTCTTTATGGACCCCAGGTCTCTGAGGCTAGTGTGTTTCCGGACCCTCACGCTTATCTTCTAGGCCATAGTGGTGATCTCTACATGGATTACTATGGAGGCGTCTGAGATTGTTTGTGATTGTAGTAGTATTATAGTAGTTGTATCCACCAAAGTCGCGTGTGTCTTATGGGATGTGACTAAGGTGTGTGCCGAATTCCGGAGGCGTAGATAAATAATGTATAGGAGGTTAGGATGCCTCTGATGAGTTGTATCATCTTTCACCGCGGTTTGCACTCACTAGTAGAAAAAGGTTCTATTGTGCAGCTCATTAGTCCCAGTTTGTATTTGAGCCGACACTAATGTGACCATTAGTGCGGGTTCGAATGGCTAGGCGGGCCGCTCTCAGTAGTACCAGTCTGTGGCGAACCTTTAGCACCTGTTCGTGCCACGAACCGGTACTAAAGAGAGTGGTGGCAGGATGTTGTCAGACTGGGGCCCCTCCAGCACCTTTAGTAACGGTTCGTGCCATGAACCGGTAGTAAAGGTCATCCTGTATATAAACTCTTCGTCCATCTCGCTCTGTTCTTCCCCCTTTCCCCTCTCCTCTCTGTTCTTCCCCTCTTCCCTCGAGCTCATCACACATTTTCCCCAAATTTTGTCAAGATTTGAAGGCCCCCATCCATTCAAGTGATCACAAAGGTTAGCAACTTTGTCCTTTCATCTCTCATTGCTATATTAGCTTTTGCAATGCTTTATATAGTGATTAATTTGTGGTTTTAGTAATTTGGGAGGAATTATATGTGGTAGTTTATTTGATTTATATTCAATTTGAGCTTAAAATAACTTTTAGTTTGCATATGTAGGTGTGGTTTACTTAGTGCCTTCCCGTCTCCCTCGTAACCACCGTCGGTCGTCCGCACCGACCCGTCGCCGGCACCACCTTGTGGCGAGCCTCTTGTTCTTATCTTTTTTATATAAAAAATTCATGTTTGTGTGATTTAGATTTATAGTTACCTGTATAATTATCTTACCCGTATGTTGTTTGTTATACATAGTGCCATGGTTTTGATATCCGTTCCCGTCGGCCCTCGTCCGTGTTATGATTCGGATGTGGTATATTTTCTTTTAAAACTATTTGTTGCATTTCGTGTTTATGACAAATTATGCCCATCAAGTTGACATAGATATTTTTATATAGGAGGTATGTGAACCGGAAATTCCAACCGACCGTACTGTCGAGAGGTTAAATTTAGTTGAAAGAGAAAACGAGTATTTGAAAGAAAAATTGAAAAGAATTGAGGGGGAGAAGATGGAATTGGAGTTGCATGTTGCCGATGTCGTCGATGATCACAAGATCAAGATGGAGAAAATGCGGTTGAAGATTACAAAGATTAGAAAATATGCCATTAATAGTGAGGCTTGGTATCATTATGTTGTTGGATCAATTGTTACCTTAGTTGCGATCTTGATCGCATTTGTTGTTGCATTTAAATGCTTTAGCTAGAGAGTTATTTGTATGTTGCATTTAAGTGTTGTATGAACTTGTATTAATTTGATCTATTCGGTGGTGTGTAATGAAGATGAGCTGGCAATGGATGTGCGATGACCGATGCTCTCCCTAGTTTGTTGATGGTGTGCATACTTTTCTGATTGCGTCTCAGGCAAACAAGTGGGCGGATGGTTTTATGCCTTGTCCATGTGCTGGCTGTAATCACAATTACTCTAACTCAAGAACCATTCACGTCCACCTATTTGATTCTGGTTTCATGCCCCACTATAATGTTTGGACCAAGCACGGAGAAAGAGGGGTTATGATGGAAGACAATGAAGAAGAAGAGGACGACGATAGCTATCGTGGCCATGGGTTCCCTGAATACGATGATACAACAATGGGGAAAGAAGCTGAGCCGGTAATGCGGGAAGAAGCTAAAGAAGAGGCATCAGATGAGCCCGCTGATGATCTAGGTCGGGCCATTGCCGATGCAAAGAGAAACTGCGCAAGTGAAAAGGAGAAGAAGAATTTGCAGCGCATGTTAGAGGATCACAAGAAATTGTTGTACCCGAATTGCGAAGCTGACAAGAAAAAGCTGGGCACCACACTGGAATTGCTGTAATGGAAGGCAGAGAATGGTGTATCTGACAATGGATTTGGGAAGTTGCTGGTAACGATAATGAATATGCTTCCATAGGACAACGAATTGCCCGAGAGTACGTATGAAGCAAAGAAGGGTTAGAGGTGCAGAAGATACATGCATGCCCTAATGAGTGCATCCTGTACCGTGGTGAGTATGAGGATTTGAATGTGTGCCCAGTATGCGGTGCATTGCGCTGTAAGATCAGCCGCGATGACCCTGGTGATGTCGAGGGCGAGCATCCCAGGAAGAAGATTCCTGCCAAGGTGATGCGGTATGCTCCTATAATACCACGGTTGAAACATTTGTTCCAAAATAAAGAGCATGCCAAGGCGATGCGATGGCACGAAGAAGACCTTAAGAAAGACAGAAAGTTGAGAGTACCCGCTGACGGGTCGCAGCGGAGAAAAATTGAGAGAAAGTACAGGGAGGAGTTTGCAGGTGACCCAAGAAACGTATGGTTTGGTCTAAGCGCAGAGCAGGAACCATAGCACCTGGCCTGTGACTCTATGTTTGTATAACCTTCCTCCTTGGTTGTGCATGAAGCGGAAGTTCATTATGATGCCAGTGCTCACCAAGGCCCTAAGCAACCCCGCAACAACATTGATGTGTACCTGTCGGTGTCAAAACCGGCGGATCTCGGGTAGGGGGTCCCGAACTGTGCGTCTAAGGCTAATGGTAACAGGAGGTGGGGGACATG
Organism: Triticum dicoccoides; assembly: GCF_002162155.2. Classification (NCBI taxonomy): domain Eukaryota; kingdom Viridiplantae; phylum Streptophyta; class Magnoliopsida; order Poales; family Poaceae; genus Triticum; species Triticum dicoccoides. The sequence continues at coordinate 742,300,754 of NC_041393.1, read as the reverse complement.
ATGTTTACCCAGGTTCGGGCCCTCTCTATGGAGGTAATACCCTACTTCCTGCTTGATTGATCTTGATGATATGAGTATTACAAGAGTTGATCTACCATGAGATCGATGAGGCTAACCATAGAAGCTAGCCTATGATTATGATTGTTCTTGTCTACGGACTAAACCCTTCGGTTTATATAGACACCGGAGGGGGCTAGGGTTAGACAGAGTCGGTTACAGAGAAGGAAATCTACATATCCGAATCGCCAAGCTTGCCTTCCACGCAAAGGAGAGTCCCATCCGGACACGGGATGGAGTCTTCTATCTTTAATCTTCATAGTCCAACAGTCCGGCCAGAGTATATAGTCCGGCTATCCGAGGACCCCTTAATCCAGGACTCCCTCAGTAGCCCCTAAACCAGGCATCAATGATGATTGAGTCCGGCGCATAGATTGTCTTCGGCATTGCAAGGTGGGATCCTTCTCCGAATACTCCAAAGTAGATCTTGAACACAAGAATCGTGCCCGGCTCTGCAAAAATAAATTCCACATACCACCGTAGAGAGTATAATATTTCACGAATCTAATCTGCAGACAGTTTATTCACAGCGTGACATCACACCACGGCCTGGTTATTATTCGAACCATTTTATTAGCCCACCACAACACATTTTACGAGGCGGCTTCATTGGCACATCTTGTCGAAGCAGAGATCGTGTCCCCTTATCACGGGATACTCATTAATACGAGTGTGGGTAACCCAACCGAGATATTAGCGCGGCGCTTGGGGAATAAGCGAGCTTTAGGGCATGTGGGGAGGCGCACGATCTGCCTTTATAAAGGGATAAGGATTCCCCTCTCACACCCACGCCTTCTACTTCCTCAGCTCATCCATTCTCGAGCTCCAATGCCCAAGCTTTCGCCTTTTCCACAAAAACACTCCAGACATGTCCGGTGCGGGAGGAAAGTGGATGGCCTCCTCCGTCAAGAAGGAAGACACCAAGAAAGTCCGGGGGGCCGGATATTTGTCCAAGGACATCGCACATCGTCTTCCGGCCAAGGGGCAGGTCGTCCCTACCCCGGAGCCCCAGGAAAGGGTGGTATTCCTCTCCCATTTTGTCCGCGGGCTGGGATTCCCCCTACACCCGTTCGTCCGCGGACTAATGTTCTATTACGGGCTAGATTTCCATGATTTGGCCCCCAACTCTATCCTCAAGATCTCGGCATTTATTGTCGTGTGCGAGGCCTTTCTCCGCATCCCACCTCACTTCGGCCTATGGCTGAATACTTTCAATGTGAAACCAAAAATGGTGAGCGGCCAACAAGCATAGTGCGGAGGCGCCATGGTCGGTAAGATGCCCAAGGTCACCTGGCTCAAAGGCTCTTTTGTGGAGACCGTAAAGGGCTGGCAATCGGGGTGGTTCTACATCACCGAGCCGCGCAACACTAACTGGGCAGCGACCTCCGAATTCCGATCTGGCGTCCCCATGCGGCTCACCTCCTGGAAGGAGAAGGGCCCATCCTGGGGCTCAGCGGAAGAACTAACCGGACTCCAGACATGTGTCCAAAACTTGGTGAGCAAGAAAATCAAGCTCGTCAATGTGATCCAAGTCATGCTCTTCCGCCGGATTCTTCCGTGCCAGAGACGGGTTTACAATTTGTGGGAGTTCGACCCGGCCGAACACCAAATGCTGAAAGAGCTCTTCGACTCGACGCACGAAGACATCTGGAAGGTGCTATTCAAGGCCGGCGAGACACCACCGCCCACGACCGAAGATCACGGGCTCAGCCCAAAATGCCCAGCTAATCCGGTGAGTTATCAAATTCGCGAGACATGCCCTTTTACTAACATGCCCGCGGGAGGAACCTAAGCCTCCATACCAATCTTTCAGGATTGGGTAGCGGTGGCGGAGAGGATCGACTGTCCGGCCATGCAACCTGAAGATACTGAATCACCTCTACTGACGAGGATGTTATTTCTCGCACCCTATGAGGTGTCGGAGAAGAAGGCCAAGAAGGCGGCTACGGGGACCAGAGATGGTCTCCGACGCAAGGGTGCCTCTGACATGATGTCCGAGGACACCGAGAGGATCTCCTCCACTGAAGACGGCGACGAGGAGGATGAAATCCGTCCCCCACCTACTGGGGGAGGAAGAGGAAGGTCTCCGCACACGGGGAGGCTGACACATCCAAGAAGGGAAAGACTTCCCTTCCGGACTACTCCTCCGCGGCTACCAACAACAGCGAGGAGTGGGACCCCAGGGTCAAGCCCCTGGCCAAATTATAAGTATCCAGACGTACTAGTATGCTAGATCTATTTGTTTTATCACGTCTTACCGTACCAGTCATGTTCCTGCAGTCCGGCCAAGTCCAACATCGATATATCCTCCTCTTCGGAGGGATCGTTGAACCTGGCAACGATGAATAGCGAGTCTCTTCCAACATCTTCCTCCCCCAGGGGTGCAGACAAAACCGAGGTGTTTTCCCGAAGGATGCCGGGCCAAGGGTAGACCGTTCTGGAGACGCCGGAGGGTGAGACCCCAGCGACCGAACATTTGGGGGGCACGGTCCCCATGGACACCGAGTTTGGGGGCCGCAGCCAGTTTGGCCCCAAGCCGAATTCAACTCCGGAAACCCAAATGGTTCCGGACTCGGGAAAGAGGGCCGCTGAGGGAGTCCTGGATTAGGGGGTGTCCAGATGGCCGGACTATGACCTTTGGCCGGACTCCCGGACTATGAAGATACAAGATTGAAGACTTCGTCTTGTGTCCGGATAGGACTTTCCTTGGCGTGGAAGGCAAGCTTGGCGATACGATATGTAGATCTCCTCCCATTGTAACCGACTCTGTGTAACCCTAGCCCTCTCTGGTGTCTATATAAACCGGAGAGTTTTAGTCCGTTGGACGAAAAACAATCATACCATAGGATAGCTTCTAGGGTTTAGCCTCTCTGATCTCGTGGTAGATCAACTCTTGTACTACCTATATTATCAATATTAATCAAGCAGGAGTAGGGTTTTACCTCCATCGAGAGGGCCCGAACCTGGGTAAAAACATCGTGTCCCTTGTCTCCTGTTACCATCTGCCTAGACGCACAGTTCGGGACCCCCTACCCGAGATCCGCTGGTTTTGACACCGACATTGGTGCTTTCATTGATAGTTCCTCTGTGTCGTCACCTTTAGGCCCGACGGCTTCTTCGATCATCAACCACGACGCGGTCCAGGGTGAGACTTTTCTCCCTGGAAAGATCTTCGTAGTTGGCGGCTTCGCACTGCGGGCCAATTCGCTTGGCCATCTGGAGCAGATCGAAACCTACGCCCCTGGCCATCAGGTCAGGTTTGGGAGTTTAAACTACACGGACGACATCCGCGGGGACTTGATATTCGATGGATTCGAGCCACGGCCGAGCGTGCCGCACTGTCACGATGGGCATGATTTAGCTCTGCCACCGGACAACGCCCAGAGCGTCGCTCAGGTGCCCGCTCCGACCATTAGCTCGGAGCCGACTGCGCCAGTTGGGGCCGGACGGTTGGACGCCGCCCCAGGAGCCGCAATCTCTACGGCGATAGAGCCGAACACCAGCCTAGTCCTTTGCGAGGCCTATGACTCCAGGGTGCCGGACTCCGTTCCGAACTCCGAATCTCCCGCACCCCTTCCGATCGAACCCGATTGGACTCCGATCATGGAGTTCACTGCCGCGGACCTCTTTCGGCACTCGCCCTTTGGCAATGTCCTAAACTCACTAAAGTCTCTCTCTTTGTCAAGAGAGCCCTGGCCGGACTACGGTCAGCATGGTTGGGATGCGGACGACAAAGAAATTCGAAACCCACCCACCACCCACTTTGTAGCCACTGTCGACAATTTAACCGACATGCTCGACTTCGACTCCGAAGACATCGACGGTATGGACGCCGATGAAGGAGACGACCAAGAACCAGCACCTATAGGGCACTGGAAAGCCACCTCGTCATATGACATATACATGGTGGACACCCCCAAAGCAAGGGATGGCGATGAAAAAACGGAGGACAACCCCTCCAAGAAGCAACCCAAGCACCAACGTCAGCTGCGCCGCTCTAAATCCTGCCAAAGCAAAAACAGCAAGTCCGGCACCGGAGATAACAACACGCCGGACAGTGCCGAAGACAACCCCCTCTAGCAGGATTCAGCGCGGGAGAACGAAGGAGCCAGCCTTCACGAGAGAGCTGCGGATAGGGAGGTCGAGGACGACAATTATATGCCTCCCTCCGAAGACGAGGCAAGCCTCGACGACGACGAATTCGTCGTGCCAGAGGATCCCGTCGAACAAGAGCATTTCAAACGCAGGCTTATGGCCACGGCAAGCAGCCTCAAGAAAAAACAGCAGCAGCTTAGAGTTGACCAAGACTTGCTAGCCGACAGATGGACCTAAGTCCTGGCGGCCAAAGAGTATAAACTCGAACGCCCCTCCAAGAGCTACCCAAAGCGCAGGCTGCTACCCCAACTTGAGGAGGAAGCAACTAAACCTACATCACCAGCGTACGATGCGCTCGATCGGCCACCACGTGGCCGCGACAGAGAGGCCTTCCGGCCCTCGACCCAAGCCGCACCCCGGCACCGCTCAAAAAATACCAGAGCGCGGGGAGACACAACAGACCTGCGAGACATATTGGAGAATAAGTCAAGGCAAACAAGATCGATCTACGGCGCCCCATGTCACGTGACGATAACCGTCACGTCGGATATGATAAATACAGCCAGGCCGAACACAAAAGACAAAACTCATCCGAGCTGCGTCGCGATATAGCCTAGTACAGGGGCGCCGCACACCCACTATGCTTCATAGATGAAGTAATGGATCATCAAATCCCCGAGGGTTTTAAACCCGTAAACATCGAATCATACGATGGCACAACAGATCCCGCAGTATGGATCGAGGATTATCTCCTTCATATCCACATGGCCCGTGGTGATGATCTACACGCCATCAAATATCTCCCGCTCAAGCTTAAAGGACCAGCTCGACATTGGCTTAACAGCCTGCCAGCAGAGTCAATTAGTTGCTGGGAGGACCTGGATTCCGCGTTCCTTGACAACTTCCAAGGCACTTATGTGCGGCCACCAGACGCCGATGACCTAAGCCACATAATCCAGCAGCCAGAGGAATTGGCCAGACAATTCTGGACACGGTTCCTAACCAAGAAAAATCAAATAGTCGACTGTCCGGACGCCGAGGCCCTTGCAGCCTTCAGGCACAACATCCGAGATGAATGGCTTGCCCGACACCTAGGACATGAAAAGCCGAAATCTATGGCAGCCCTCACGACACTCACGACTCGCTTTTGCGCGGGTGAAGACAGCTGGCTAGCTCATAGCAATAACATAACCAAGAGCCCTGGCAATTCGGATACCAAGGACAACAACGGCAGGTCACGTCGCAACAAGCACAAGCGCCGCATTAACAGCGACACCACTGAGGATACGGCAGTTAATGCCGGATTCAGAGGCTCTAAACCCGGTCAGTGGAAGAAGCCATTCAAAAGAAACCCCCCGGGCCCATCCAGTTTAGACTGGATACTCGATCGCTCGTGCCAGATACACGGCACCCCCGAACAACCAGCCAACCACACCAACAGGGATTGTTGGGTGTTCAAGTAGGCAGGCAAGTTAAGTGTCGAAATCAGAGACAAGGGGCTGCATAGCGATGACAAGGAGGGGCCCCGACCGCCGAACAACAGAGGACAGAAGGGTTTCCCCCCGCAAGTGCGGATGGTGAACATGATATACGCAACCCATATCCCCCAAAGGGAACGGAAGCGTGTTCTCAAGGACGTCTATGCGTTGGAGCCGGTCGCCCCAAAGTTCAACCCATGGTCCTCCTGCCCGATCACTTTTGATCGAAGGGACCACCCCACTAGCATCCGTCACGGCGGATTCACCGCATTGGTCCTAGACCCAATCATTGACAGATTTCACCTCACCAGAGTCCTCATGGACGACGGCAGCAGCCTGAACCTGCTTTATCAGGATACAGTGCGGAAAATGGTTATAGATCCCTCAAGGATTAAACCCACAAAGACAACCTTTAAAGGAGTCATACCAAGTGTAGAAGCCAGCTGTACAGGCTCGGTTACACTCGAAGTGGTCTTCGGATCCCCGGATAATTTCCGAAGCGAAGAGTTAATCTTTGACATAGTCCCATTCCGCAGTGGTTATCATGTCCTGCTCGGACGAACCGCATTCGCGAAATTCAATGCGGTGCCGCACTACGCATATCTCAAGCTCAAGATGCCAGGCCCTCGCGGAGTCATTACGGTAAACGGAAACACCGAACGCTCCCTCCGAACGGAGGAGCATATGGCGGCCCTGGCGGCGGAAGTTCAAAGTAGCCTATCAAGGAAATTCCCCAATCCGGGTGTCAAGCATCCGGAAAACGTGAAGCGCGCCCGAAGTAACCTACAACAAATCTGGCCGGCACGCTCCGAGCAAGCATAGCAGTGCGGCCCCAACCCCAGCCCTCGCCAGATGGCGATAGCGGTACCACGCGTACATAACTACGCTTTGGAAATACCATGGGCATAAGTGGAGGGGCACAACTACGACACTCCTAGAATGCGGCTTAACCGCACTAGGGGCTCCCTATTCTGCCGTTTTCTTTTTTATTACTTTCAGGACCCAACTATCCGGAAGGCCTGTCTGGCAATACACTCGCCGAACACACGATGCAACAGCCAGGGAGAGCACAAGCCACGTCAAATGTCCAGGTGGTCTCTATAACTAGCTAAATACCCGTTTTACTTAAAAGTCTGACAGCTTGCCCCTGGAGGGGGATATGTCAAATAATCCCACCCCTTGCTTACCGCACTATTTGTATCGTTCTTCTTTCATAGCAGCCCCCTTTAATAAACAATATATAGCTCTTATCTATTATTATATTCATCTATTTTTATACAAATATGTTCAGTCATGACATTTTGCAACCGTACACTCTAGTACGGCCAATACACCAGGGGCTTCAGCACCCCACAACACGGTATGAGAAGACCGAACACTCTCCTGAGTGCGGCACCCCGAACTTATAGCACTATATGCATCGGCTCTGAATCATGTCTTGGGTCAATAGTTGGGTTTGCCCGGCTCCCATGTTTTGGTACCTTATGTTCCGCTATGTTGGCTAAGGTAGCGCTGGGAGAACTACTGCGATTGTGCCCCAGTTGAGCTGGGTTAACACCTCAGTAGAGAAAGCTAAAACTGACCGTCATGATAATGCGAGAGATCGGTCGCTGTTCGCGAGGTTTTTCGAGTCCCTAAAGACTTATGCCGCTTCGAGCGAGTAGCCGGATTTATCTGGCCCAGGCGTGGATAGCGCCCCGAACTTGGTCTTCCTAATACTAGGGGCTTCGCCGAAATTTAAAATTATAGAATTCTATGGCTAAGTGAGAGTGATAAAGCACTATAAGCTCGATGGCCTTGTTCGTTGTGCTGAGCGCCTCCCTAGATGGACCCAAGAATGGGAACAAGAGCTCTCAGGTTTATCTCGAGCACCCCAGCACTCGTGGCATGGGGGCAGAAGCCGACGACTTGCATCTCTCAGATTTGATAAACGGCCGCACAGAAGGTAATATTTTAAATTAACAAGCATTGCTTAGCGCATATGGACAAAGTTTTCAGCGCACATGATAACAGATGCAAGTCTACTAAAAAATTACATCTTTGGAGCATTCACCCGCTATAATGCGGGCACCCTTCAGGACGCCCTCATAATACATCTCGGGCTTGCGATACTCCTTGCCCATCGGTGGCGGGTCCGTCACAAGCTTCTCGGCGTCCATCTTCCCCCAGTGCACTTCAGCACGGGCAAGGGCCGGATGGGCACCTTCAATACAGACGGAGCGCTTGATGACTTCAATCAAGGGACAAGCGTCCACCAGCCGCCGCACCAGACCGAAGTAGCTCCCAGGCATGGCTTCTCCAGGCCACAGCTGAACTATGAGGCCCTTCATGGCCTGTTCGGCCACCTTGTGGAGCTCGACCAGCTGCTTCAGCTAGTCACTCAGGGGCACCGGATGTCCGGCCTCAGCATATTGAGACTAGAACACCTTTTCCGTCGAGCTCCCCTCCTCGGCACGATAGAACGCGGCAGCATCAGACACACTACTGGGCAGATCGGCGAACGCTCCTGGAGAGCTCCGGATTCGGGTAAGTAACAGATAATTCACTTTTATATGCTTGCTTTGCATAAAGAATGCCTTACCCGCCGCTATCTTCTTTATCACCTCGATCTCCTGGAGGGCCTTCTGGGCTTCGGCCTTAGCGGTTTTGGCACTCTCAAGAGCCAAGGCAAGCTCAGACTCTCGAGTCTTCGAGTCACGCTCCAAACTCTCGTGTTTCTCCACGAGAGCCTGGATCTCTAGCCGCACCTCTACCACCCGTGCCTCCTGTTTCTCTCGCTTGGTGCGCTCCAAGGCCGCACTGTTTTCGGCCTTGGACACCGCCTCCTTCAGGGTCGTCACCTCGGTCGTGGTCCCTGCAACATTCACGTTGGTCCTGTCATTATTTGCAACTAGGTATTTCTATATACATTTACATAAGGTATTACATACCCTCTTTGTCCTCGAGCTACTTCTTGGCACGGCCGAGCTCGTTCTCGGACTGCTCGAGGCTCTTCTTCAATGTATCGACCTCCGCAGTCAATGCGGCAGAGGTCAGCAGCGCAGCCTGCATTCCCATATTGACACATTTATGTTAGACTCCTCCGTACATCTTTTTAGATCCTCAGCTCGGCTTTTCTTTTCGAACACCGAACCGAGCAGCAGGGGCTACTGTCTATGCGGTAACATTCTTATATGTTTTACATACCTCGAAGCCTGTTAGTAGGCTGGTACAGGCTTATGTCAGTCCCCTCTTGGCGGACTGAACCTTCTGAATCACCGCACTCATAACAGTGCGGTGCTCCTCGTCGATGGAAGCGCCGTTAAGCACCTCCAGCAAATTGTCCGGCGTCTCCGGTTGGACGGAGGCCGCCGATGTCGTAGGTGCGCCTTTCTTACGAAGGCGCCGCCTGCCGGACTCTGGAACCATTGTTGATTCCGGAGCTGTGTCCGACCCAGGGCGAAACTTAGATCCCTCTGGGGTTTTACCCCCTTTGGGCCTGGAGTCCGGGAGGTCGCCTTGTGGCACCTCCAGGACCACCTCCTCCTGGTTTAGCCCCTTTTGGGACTCCACCTCAGCGTTGTCTGTAGGGACAGGGGAGGAGGTCGTCGGAAGTGAAGCGCTATTCACATCCGACGAGTCCAGGGAGCTGCTCGACGAATCGCCGAGCCGAGCCCGGGGCGGACTGCATAATTGAATTCAGCGTCAGAAGGTACCATACATCAGGGGAGCACCATAAGTTATTCTGGTATCTGGATACTTACGATCTTGCCAGGGGCTTGACCCTGGATGGCCATTCCTCCCCGCCATCTTCGGCATCAGAGGCGTAGTCCGGCAGAAGGGCCCTCCCCTTCTTGGACCCTCCGGCCTCCCCAGTTGGGGCGGCCTTCCTCTTCTTTCCTCCCCTCGCAGGAAGGGGAGAGGCTTCTTCTTCTTCTTCTTCTTCCACCTCCTCGTCCTCGGAGGCAGAGGGTGCTTCGGGGTTGTCGGGCGATGGATCCGACACCACCAAGAGCCGGGAACTCTTTCGGGTCCCCATGGCCTTCTTCTTGGCCTTCTTCTCCGGCACGACGTGAGGTGCCGGAACCAGCAGCTTCGTCAAGCGCGCGTCTGCTGGGCCTTCGGGCAAAGGGGCCGGGCAGTCAAACTGCCCAAATGTCCTCTTCTAGTCATGTCAAAGGAGCAGGAGTTTAGATCCTGCATGGAACCAAACCATGAAAATCAAGTGTCCCGAGGAAGACTAAAAAAGGCGAGCTTACTTCGGTGGCTTGGCGCTTGGCGCAGAATCCGCGATCCTCGGTGATGGGTGGGGAGACCTCGAAGCTCATGAATAGCACCTTCCAAGCATCCTCGTGCTTTGTGTAGAAAATTCGGGGCAGAGTCTGGTGCTGGGCGGGGTCAAACTCCCACAAGGTGAAGGCCTGTCGTTGACACGGGAGAATCCGGCGGAAGAGCCCGACCTGGACTACGTTGACAAGCACCAATGTCGGTGTCAAAACCGGCGGATCTCGGGTAGGGGGTCCCGAACTGTGCGTCTAGGCGGATGGTAACAGGAGACAAGGGACACGATATTTTACCCAGGTTCGGGCCCTCTTGATGGAGGTAAAACCCTACGTCCTGCTTGATTGATATTGATGATGTGGGTATTACAAGAGTAGATCTACCACGAGATCAAGGAGGCTAAACCCTAGAAGCTAGCCTATGGTATGATTGTTGTTCGTCCTATGGACTAAAGCCATCCGGTTTATATAGACACCGGAGAGGGCTAGGGTCACATAGAGTCGGTTACAATGGTAGGAGATCTACATATTCGTATCGCCAAGCTTTCCTTCCACGCCAAGGAAAGTCCCATCCGGACACGGGACGAAGTCTTCAATCTTGTATCTTCATAGTCTTGGAGTCCGACTGATGATGATAGTTCGGCTATCCGGACACCCCCTAGTCCAGGACTCCCTCAGTAGCCCCCGAACCAGGCTTCAATGACGACGAGTCCGGCGCGTATGTTGTCTTCGGCGTTTGCAAGGCGGGTTCTCCTCCATGTTCCATGTGTTAGCCGAATAGTGTCCGGTTTCTTCATAAATGTTGCACTCCTTGGCTTCCACGTCCAATAATGGACCTCTTCCACGTGTTGTATGAATGCTTGGGCATCGAGCCCCATTTTGCGCTGTGGAAGAGACTGTTTTGCCTCGTACCCCGTTCTCACGAGGGGTCGATATATCAAGTGCCGAAATATGGCGCATCGCCGGGACCGGATATCTATCCGGAACCCCGAAGAAGGCGTCCGAAGACTGGCCTTCGGAGTGGTTCTATATGGAAGACGCTCCGCTGCCGGATCCAGTTCGGATCGGCCTCCCGGAGTTTAGCAACGCTCCTCTGAAGAAACGCCTAAGTTGGCGCCCGCGGAGCCCTCAACGGGTAGATGATAGGAGCGTCCACTATCTGATGGGCCGGATACAGTTACTGGCCCATTCCGGATTAACCATGATTGGAGTCATGGCCACATGCATTATGCGAGGGGTGCAGCCGCTCCAATATAGGGGCCACCCCGTGTGGGATTTCAACGGGGAGAATGACGCCACCCGTCATGGCCGCAAGGGGCCGGGATCGGCCGCGAATCTGGTGAAGATCCTCTCCGGGTTGTACAAGGGGGAGAAGGAGGACTTCCTCCGCACGAGTCCATTGAATGGATTCTCCATGAATAACCCTCGGAGCTGGGTAAGCGGACGTTTATATATCTGATCCGTGCTTTCAAAGATAAGTGTCTTACTTTATGATTTCGACGCAGGAACTGTGCCGGGATGTGGAGGGCATAGAAAGCCCGACTCCACAACCCGAGGATCCGGGAAGATCCCTTGATCTGGCCGCCGGAGAGGATCCGGACATAACGGTGGAACTGATTGACGGGGTGTTCCACCAGCTCAGCATAGACAATGCTCTATTCGCCATTACGGCTGACTACCCTGGTTTATCCCGGCTTCCCAGGTGAGTACGACCGAAGTCCTAACACCGTTACCTTTTTAATGCTTATTTCTGACCACCGTGTACCAACGGTGCTTTGCAGGAGGTGCCTTTACGGCGGGAAGCCGAGCCCGCGGCGACCGACCAACCAAGGTCAGTGCGGCCCAGCAGGCAGAAGAGGAGTGCAGCGCGAATCGAAACATCGTCGCAAAGATATGGCGCACCATTGTCCTTTAAGGGAAAGACTCCTGGGAGGTATATTAATGCTCGTGATTCTTCCAGGGGAAAGAGCGCTCGCCGGACTGAGTTCGGAGAGTTTGCCAACCAAGCCTCCGCCAGCCAAGCTCCAACGCCTGGTCCGGAGAGGGAGGCGAGCGCAAGGCGCGAGCCGGATGCTCCTCCAACGGAGGACGCCGACAGGTTGTCCGCCACTAGGTCTGAGGTGGAGAGCGCCATGAATCACAGGCGCCGTCGGACAGTTCTTCGTGACGCGTGTTTCTCCCCAGAGGCGTTGAATGCCTTTAATGCGGGAGACGCGCACCTCCGTGTTGCTCAAGATGGTTTAACCAGAGCCACGGAGCAGTATGTAAAAGACATACGGGTGAGGAATTTTAATAGTTATATATGCCAGTAGCCCCCGAGACTTAAAATAGTTAAACTAACTGATTTAAGGATCATTTGTTATGTAGGATCTAACAGAGAAGAATACCCACCTGCCCCAGGAGCTTCAAGAATGCAAGGCCCAACTTGAGGCCGCACTAGCCGCTGCCGGGGGAGCCACAGAGACCCCCTCTGGTAATTCATATTTCGAAAAGAGAAATAGTTTATGAAGTGCGGCGTGTGTATAGTCTTACAATAATATTGCAGAGGGTGCCGGACTAGATCCGGACAAGCAACATCTGCTGCGCCAGCTGAAGGCCGGCGAGAAGGTGCTTATGAGGGTGCAGCAGGAGAGGAACAAACTCCAAGATGCCAACACCCAGCTGGGCGAAGAACTAAAAGATGTTCGGGTCCAGCTGTCTAACTCCGTAAAGGAGAATCGGCGGCTTCGTCGCGGCATTTATAGTAAGTGCTTGAGCAAACTCTTTTGAAAAGAAGAGTTCGGCGAGGAAGTCGATTGACAGAAATGTGTCTGTAGGTGTGCTCACGGGTCGTCTGGCGGAGGAGATGCCTGGTTCCACGGGAGACCCTCTTCCCGAGCTGCTGCAACTGCACGAACGTGTTCGACAGGCGATGAGCGGCATCGTTCAGGCCTTATGGCCTTCCGTCTCCCTACCTAAGGGTCTTGGAGGGCTTGCTAAGAAGCTTCAAGGAGTACGGCGGCGTCTCCGTCTGTGGAAGATATCAACCTGCCGTCAAGGCGCCAGGGAGGCCTGGGCCATGGTGAGGACACGGTACCCGAAGGCTGATCCAAACCACATGGCCGAGGTCGGACCTGCGGGGCCCGATGGGAAGGAGATCCCTGTGAGCCTGATGTACGGCCAAGTAGAGTTCGCTGTGAAATATTCCTAACAGGACTGTAAATTAGACAGCATGTTAGATGGGATTGAAGAGGAGTACAATCAGTCAGTTTGACGATGTAATTTAAAATAACATGTAAAATGCCTTCTAGCCGGATTGTAGATCGTTTGTCTTTGCGGACCTTTTCGCTTCAACCTCGGGACCCAACAGTACGGAGTGTGTCCGAATACCCTTACGGTTATAAAAAAATCGGGGCATGCATGGAGACAAGGCGTAGGGGTCATAAGTGCATTATCAGATAAGTGCCAAACTAGCTATGTTATATTACATGGTTAGTAAGAAACATCTTCCAGGGAGAATAGTTCCGTTAGGGGTTCCTCTCCCTGGGAGGCATGCCCTAAAGTGCATGACCGGACTGCGAAAAGAGCAGAAAAAGCATCTGGGGGCAGATAAATAAATAAGTAATAAATCATCTTTCAGGTCACCGACCGAATATTCCCTTAAGAACGCTAGCCTTCGGCTTCACCAAATCTGAGGTACACATCCGGCTGACCCGGCAGTAACAATCACAGAGGTGCTCCCTTTACCTCCTAGCCAAACAAACGGGAACGTAGGGGTAAGCACAGGAGCCAGGCAACCCGGCTTGGCCAAAACTTAAGTCATATCGATGCATATAATGGTGAGTAAAGTACATGTGGAAGTATGACACATGTGTTGGGCATGAAGCCCATATAAATAAGCTTCTGTTAAAGAAGCCCCCAGGTATAACGAGTGCGAGTAGCACATCGAGTGAGTGCGAACAAAGCGCAGATCAGCCCTCAAGAGGCTTGTACTGAAAGAGGGAGGAAAAAGGAGGGAAAACAAAGATAGTGAAAAAATATGAAAGCTGGACGGAGGAAGGAGACGAACTCTGAGTCCGGGGCTAGGCATAGAATCTTCAGAGACGGGCTGCGTTCCATGGGTTTGGCTCGAGTCGGTTGTTAGATGCGTTGCGTAGATGGTATGCACCGCCGATAAGGACTTGGTCGATGATGAAGGGACCTTCCCACTTGGGCTTAAGTTTGTCCTTTTTCTTGTCCGGCAGGCGTATAACTAGCTCGCCAACATTGTAAGTTTTGGCCCGTACTTCTCTGCTTTGATATCTTCGAGCCTGCTGCTGATAGAATGCAGAACGGGATTTTGCCACGTCGCGCTCCTCCTCTAAGGCGTCCAAATTGTCCTGCCGATCCAACTCGGCTTCTCTTTCTTCGTACATGCGCACACCAGGTTAGTCATGAATTATATCGCAGGGCAAAACTGCCTCGGCGTCGTATTACCATAAAAAATGGTGTGAATCCGGTAGTGCGGTTTGGCGTGGTCCGCAGCCCCCAGAGTACGGAGTCGAGCTCCTCTACCCAGTGCGTGTTAGATTCCATGAGGGACCGCACTAATCTGGGTTTAATGCCGCTCATGATTAAACCATTTGCTCGTTCCACTTGACCGTTAGTTTGAGGGTGGTAGACTGAAGCGTAGTCGAGCTTGATGCCCATGTTTTTGCACCAGAGTTTAACCTCGTCGGCGGTGAAATTCGTGCCGTTATCAGTGATGATGCTGTGGGTGATGCCAAAACGGTGTACCACCCCGGATATGAAGTCTATCACAGGTTCGGATTCTGCCGTTTTAACCAGCATGGCCTCTATCCATTTGGTGAATTTGTCCACCATGACCAATAAGTATTTGTGCTTGTGGGTTCCCCCTTTAAGGGGTCCAGCCATGTCAAGCTCCCAGACCGCGAACGGCCAAGTGATGGGTATAGTTTTGAGGGCGGTGGGTGGCATGTGGCTTTGATTAGCAAAGAGCTGGCAACCAACGCATCGTTGGACTAAGTCCTGAGCATCTGCCCGGGCTGTCGGCCAATAAAATCCTGTACGGAAGGCCTTGCCTACAAGGGCCCGAACTGCAGCTTGGTGCCCGCCGAGTCCGGCGTGAATTTCAGCCAGGAGATTTCGCCCTTCCTCTTCGAAGATACACCTTTGAAGGACTCCGGTTGTGCTTTTCTTATAAAGTTCTCCCTCATGGACCTTGTAGGCTTTAGATCGCCGAACTATGCAGCGGGCCTCATTTTGGTCTTCGGGAAGTTCCTGCCTGATTAAGTAGGCTAGGAATGGTTCCGTCCACGGGGCAATTAATGCCATTATTTCGTGGGCAGAAGGTGTTATTTCATTGGCTGAGCCACCGATTGTGTCAGAATGTTCTATGTTGGGTGGTGCAGTTGGTTCCGGGTTGTTATTTCCGGACTCCTCTTCCCATAATACAGATGGCTTAAAGAGCCGTTCCAGGAAGATGTTTGGAAGGACGGCGTCGCGTTTTGCGCCGATGCGTGCCAACACGTCTGCTGCCTGGTTATTATCCCGGGCTACATGGTGGAATTCGAGTCCTTCGAACATGGCTGACATTTTTAGGACGGCGTTGCGGTAGGCTGCCATTTTCGGATCCTTGGTGTCAAAGTCTCCATTTACTTGGGATATTGCGAGGTTTGAATCCCCGCACACTTCTAGGCATTGAATACCCATGGAGATTGCCATTCGGAGGCCATGTAGAAGGGCCTCGTATTCGACTGCATTGTTGGAGTCTGTGTACATTATTTGAAGTACATATTGGACCGTGTCTCCGGTTGGGGA
>NC_041393.1:742282130-742283705 GCF_002162155.2 Triticum dicoccoides | reverse complement strand
AGCAGGGGCTACTGTCTATGCGGTAACATTCTTATATGTTTTACATACCTCGAAGCCTGTTAGTAGGCTGGTACAGGCTTATGTCAGTCCCCTCTTGGCGGACTGAACCTTCTGAATCACCGCACTCATAACAGTGCGGTGCTCCTCGTCGATGGAAGCGCCGTTAAGCACCTCCAGCAAATTGTCCGGCGTCTCCGGTTGGACGGAGGCCGCCGATGTCGTAGGTGCGCCTTTCTTACGAAGGCGCCGCCTGCCGGACTCTGGAACCATTGTTGATTCCGGAGCTGTGTCCGACCCAGGGCGAAACTTAGATCCCTCTGGGGTTTTACCCCCTTTGGGCCTGGAGTCCGGGAGGTCGCCTTGTGGCACCTCCAGGACCACCTCCTCCTGGTTTAGCCCCTTTTGGGACTCCACCTCAGCGTTGTCTGTAGGGACAGGGGAGGAGGTCGTCGGAAGTGAAGCGCTATTCACATCCGACGAGTCCAGGGAGCTGCTCGACGAATCGCCGAGCCGAGCCCGGGGCGGACTGCATAATTGAATTCAGCGTCAGAAGGTACCATACATCAGGGGAGCGCCATAAGTTATTCTGGTATCTGGATACTTACGATCTTGCCAGGGGCTTGACCCTGGATGGCCATTCCTCCCCGCCATCTTCGGCATCAGAGGCGTAGTCCGGCAGAAGGGCCCTCCCCTTCTTGGACCCTCCGGCCTCCCCAGTTGGGGCGGCCTTCCTCTTCTTTCCTCCCCTCGCAGGAAGGGGAGAGGCTTCTTCTTCTTCTTCTTCTTCCACCTCCTCGTCCTCGGAGGCAGAGGGTGCTTCGGGGTTGTCGGGCGATGGATCCGACACCACCAAGCGCCGGGAACTCTTTCGGGTCCCCATGGCCTTCTTCTTGGCCTTCTTCTCCGGCACGACGTGAGGTGCCGGAACCAGCAGCTTCGTCAAGCGCGCGTCTGCTGGGCCTTCGGGCAAAGGGGCCGGGCAGTCAAACTGCCCAAATGTCCTCTTCTAGTCATGTCAAAGGAGCAGGAGTTTAGATCCTGCATGGAACCAAACCATGAAAATCAAGTGTCCCGAGGAAGACTAAAAAAGGCGAGCTTACTTCGGTGGCTTGGCGCTTGGCGCAGAATCCGCGATCCTCGGTGATGGGTGGGGAGACCTCGAAGCTCATGAATAGCACCTTCCAAGCATCCTCGTGCTTTGTGTAGAAAATTCGGGGCAGAGTCTGGTGCTGGGCGGGGTCAAACTCCCACAAGGTGAAGGCCTGTCGTTGACACGGGAGAATCCGGCGGAAGAGCCCGACCTGGACTACGTTGACAAGCACCAATGTCGGTGTCAAAACCGGCGGATCTCGGGTAGGGGGTCCCGAACTGTGCGTCTAGGCGGATGGTAACAGGAGACAAGGGACACGATATTTTACCCAGGTTCGGGCCCTCTTGATGGAGGTAAAACCCTACGTCCTGCTTGATTGATATTGATGATGTGGGTATTACAAGAGTAGATCTACCACGAGATCAAGGAGGCTAAACCCTAGAAGCTAGCCTATGGTATGATTGTTGTTCGTCCTATGGACTAAA
>NC_041393.1:742278586-742282120 GCF_002162155.2 Triticum dicoccoides | reverse complement strand
AGCCTGCTGCTGATAGAATGCAGAACGGGATTTTGCCACGTCGCGCTCCTCCTCTAAGGCGTCCAAATTGTCCTGCCGATCCAACTCGGCTTCTCTTTCTTCGTACATGCGCACACCAGGTTAGTCATGAATTATATCGCAGGGCAAAACTGCCTCGGCGTCGTATTACCATAAAAAATGGTGTGAATCCGGTAGTGCGGTTTGGCGTGGTCCGCAGCCCCCAGAGTACGGAGTCGAGCTCCTCTACCCAGTGCGTGTTAGATTCCATGAGGGACCGCACTAATCTGGGTTTAATGCCGCTCATGATTAAACCATTTGCTCGTTCCACTTGACCGTTAGTTTGAGGGTGGTAGACTGAAGCGTAGTCGAGCTTGATGCCCATGTTTTTGCACCAGAGTTTAACCTCGTCGGCGGTGAAATTCGTGCCGTTATCAGTGATGATGCTGTGGGTGATGCCAAAACGGTGTACCACCCCGGATATGAAGTCTATCACAGGTTCGGATTCTGCCGTTTTAACCAGCATGGCCTCTATCCATTTGGTGAATTTGTCCACCATGACCAATAAGTATTTGTGCTTGTGGGTTCCCCCTTTAAGGGGTCCAGCCATGTCAAGCTCCCAGACCGCGAACGGCCAAGTGATGGGTATAGTTTTGAGGGCGGTGGGTGGCATGTGGCTTTGATTAGCAAAGAGCTGGCAACCAACGCATCGTTGGACTAAGTCCTGAGCATCTGCCCGGGCTGTCGGCCAATAAAATCCTGTACGGAAGGCCTTGCCTACAAGGGCCCGAACTGCAGCTTGGTGCCCGCCGAGTCCGGCGTGAATTTCAGCCAGGAGATTTCGCCCTTCCTCTTCGAAGATACACCTTTGAAGGACTCCGGTTGTGCTTTTCTTATAAAGTTCTCCCTCATGGACCTTGTAGGCTTTAGATCGCCGAACTATGCAGCGGGCCTCATTTTGGTCTTCGGGAAGTTCCTGCCTGATTAAGTAGGCTAGGAATGGTTCCGTCCACGGGGCAATTAATGCCATTATTTCGTGGGCAGAAGGTGTTATTTCATTGGCTGAGCCACCGATTGTGTCAGAATGTTCTATGTTGGGTGGTGCAGTTGGTTCCGGGTTGTTATTTCCGGACTCCTCTTCCCATAATACAGATGGCTTAAAGAGCCGTTCCAGGAAGATGTTTGGAAGGACGGCGTCGCGTTTTGCGCCGATGCGTGCCAACACGTCTGCTGCCTGGTTATTATCCCGGGCTACATGGTGGAATTCGAGTCCTTCGAACATGGCTGACATTTTTAGGACGGCGTTGCGGTAGGCTGCCATTTTCGGATCCTTGGTGTCAAAGTCTCCATTTACTTGGGATATTGCGAGGTTTGAATCCCCGCACACTTCTAGGCATTGAATACCCATGGAGATTGCCATTCGGAGGCCATGTAGAAGGGCCTCGTATTCGACTGCATTGTTGGAGTCTGTGTACATTATTTGAAGTACATATTGGACCGTGTCTCCGGTTGGGGATAGCGCCCCGAACTTGGTCTTCCTAATACTAGGGGCTTCGCCGAAATTTAAAATTATAGAATTCTATGGCTAAGTGAGAGTGATAAAGCACTATAAGCTCGATGGCCTTGTTCGTTGTGCTGAGCGCCTCCCTAGATGGACCCAAGAATGGGAACAAGAGCTCTCAGGTTTATCTCGAGCACCCCAGCACTCGTGGCATGGGGGCAGAAGCCGACGACTTGCATCTCTCAGATTTGATAAACGGCCGCACAGAAGGTAATATTTTAAATTAACAAGCATTGCTTAGCGCATATGGACAAAGTTTTCAGCGCACATGATAACAGATGCAAGTCTACTGAAAAATTACATCTTTGGAGCATTCACCCGCTATAATGCGGGCACCCTTCAGGACGCCCTCATAATACATCTCGGGCTTGCGATACTCCTTGCCCATCGGTGGCGGGTCCGTCACAAGCTTCTCGGCGTCCATCTTCCCCCAGTGCACTTCAGCACGGGCAAGGGCCGGATGGGCACCTTCAATACAGACGGAGCGCTTGATGACTTCAATCAAGGGACAAGCGTCCACCAGCCGCCGCACCAGACCGAAGTAGCTCCCAGGCATGGCTTCTCCAGGCCACAGCTGAACTATGAGGCCCTTCATGGCCTGTTCGGCCACCTTGTGGAGCTCGACCAGTTGCTTCAGCTAGTCACTCAGGGGCACCGGATGTCCGGCCTCAGCATATTGAGACTAGAACACCTTTTCCGTCGAGCTCCCCTCCTTGGCACGATAGAACGCGGCAGCATCAGACACACTACTGGGCAGATCGGCGAACGCTCCTGGAGAGCTCCGGATTCGGGTAAGTAACAGATAATTCACTTTTATATGCTTGCTTTGCATAAAGAATGCCTTACCCGCCGCTATCTTCTTTATCACCTCGATCTCCTGGAGGGCCTTCTGGGCTTCGGCCTTAGCGGTTTTGGCACTCTCAAGAGCCAAGGCAAGCTCAGACTCTCGAGTCTTCGAGTCACGCTCCAAACTCTCGTGTTTCTCCACGAGAGCCTGGATCTCTAGCCGCACCTCTACCACCCGTGCCTCCTGTTTCTCTCGCTTGGTGCGCTCCAAGGCCGCACTGTTTTCGGCCTTGGACACCGCCTCCTTCAGGGTCGTCACCTCGGTCGTGGTCCCTGCAACATTCACGTTGGTCCTGTCATTATTTGCAACTAGGTATTTCTATATACATTTACATAAGGTATTACATACCCTCTTTGTCCTCGAGCTACTTCTTGGCACGGCCGAGCTCGTTCTCGGACTGCTCGAGGCTCTTCTTCAATGTATCGACCTCCGCAGTCAATGCGGCAGAGGTCAGCAGCGCAGCCTGCATTCCCATATTGACACATTTATGTTAGACTCCTCCGTACATCTTTTTAGATCCTCAGCTCGGCTTTTCTTTTCGAACACCGAACCGAGTAGCAGGGGCTACTGTCTATGCGGTAACATTCTTATATGTTTTACATACCTCGAAGCCTGTTAGTAGGCTGGTACAGGCTTATGTCAGTCCCCTCTTGGCGGACTGAACCTTCTGAATCACCGCACTCATAACAGTGCGGTGCTCCTCGTCGATGGAAGCGCCGTTAAGCACCTCCAGCAAATTGTCCGGCGTCTCCGGTTGGACGGAGGCCGCCGATGTCGTAGGTGCGCCTTTCTTACGAAGGCGCCGCCTGCCGGACTCTGGAACCATTGTTGATTCCGGAGCTGTGTCCGACCCAGGGCGAAACTTAGATCCCTCTGGGGTTTTACCCCCTTTGGGCCTGGAGTCCGGGAGGTCGCCTTGTGGCACCTCCAGGACCACCTCCTCCTGGTTTAGCCCCTTTTGGGACTCCACCTCAGCGTTGTCTGTAGGGACAGGGGAGGAGGTCGTCGGAAGTGAAGCGCTATTCACATCCGACGAGTCCAGGGAGCTGCTCGACGAATCGCCGAGCCGAGCCCGGGGCGGACTGCATAATTGAATTCAGCGTCAGAAGGTACCATACATCAGGGGAGC
>NC_041393.1:742268275-742276936 GCF_002162155.2 Triticum dicoccoides | reverse complement strand
CCGCTGCCGGATCCAGTTCGGATCGGCCTCCCGGAGTTTAGCAACGCTCCTCTGAAGAAACGCCTAAGTTGGCGCCCGCGGAGCCCTCAACGGGTAGATGATAGGAGCGTCCACTATCTGATGGGCCGGATACAGTTACTGGCCCATTCCGGATTAACCATGATTGGAGTCATGGCCACATGCATTATGCGAGGGGTGCAGCCGCTCCAATATAGGGGCCACCCCGTGTGGGATTTCAACGGGGAGAATGACGCCACCCGTCATGGCCGCAAGGGGCCGGGATCGGCCGCGAATCTGGTGAAGATCCTCTCCGGGTTGTACAAGGGGGAGAAGGAGGACTTCCTCCGCACGAGTCCATTGAATGGATTCTCCATGAATAACCCTCGGAGCTGGGTAAGCGGACGTTTATATATCTGATCCGTGCTTTCAAAGATAAGTGTCTTACTTTATGATTTCGACGCAGGAACTGTGCCGGGATGTGGAGGGCATAGAAAGCCCGACTCCACAACCCGAGGATCCGGGAAGATCCCTTGATCTGGCCGCCGGAGAGGATCCGGACATAACGGTGGAACTGATTGACGGGGTGTTCCACCAGCTCAGCATAGACAATGCTCTATTCGCCATTACGGCTGACTACCCCGGTTTATCCCGGCTTCCCAGGTGAGTACGACCGAAGTCCTAACACCGTTACCTTTTTAATGCTTATTTCTGACCACCGTGTACCAACGGTGCTTTGCAGGAGGTGCCTTTACGGCGGGAAGCCGAGCCCGCGGCGACCGACCAACCAAGGTCAGTGCGGCCCAGCAGGCAGAAGAGGAGTGCAGCGCGAATCGAAACATCGTCGCAAAGATATGGCGCACCATTGTCCTTTAAGGGAAAGACTCCTGGGAGGTATATTAATGCTCGTGATTCTTCCAGGGGAAAGAGCGCTCGCCGGACTGAGTCCGGAGAGTTTGCCAACCAAGCCTCCGCCAGCCAAGCTCCAACGCCTGGTCCGGAGAGGGAGGCGAGCGCAAGGCGCGAGCCGGATGCTCCTCCAACGGAGGACGCCGACAGGTTGTCCGCCACTAGGTCTGAGGTGGAGAGCGCCATGAATCACAGGCGCCGTCGGACAGTTCTTCGTGACGCGTGTTTCTCCCCAGAGGCGTTGAATGCCTTTAATGCGGGAGACGCGCACCTCCGTGTTGCTCAAGATGGTTTAACCAGAGCCACGGAGCAGTATGTAAAAGACATACGGGTGAGGAATTTTAATAGTTATATATGCCAGTAGCCCCCGAGACTTAAAATAGTTAAACTAACTGATTTAAGGATCATTTGTTATGTAGGATCTAACAGAGAAGAATACCCACCTGCCCCAGGAGCTTCAAGAATGCAAGGCCCAACTTGAGGCCGCACTAGCCGCTGCCGGGGGAGCCACAGAGACCCCCTCTGGTAATTCATATTTCGAAAAGAGAAATAGTTTATGAAGTGCGGCGTGTGTATAGTCTTACAATAATATTGCAGAGGGTGCCGGACTAGATCCGGACAAGCAACATCTGCTGCGCCAGCTGAAGGCCGGCGAGAAGGTGCTTATGAGGGTGCAGCAGGAGAGGAACAAACTCCAAGATGCCAACACCCAGCTGGGCGAAGAACTAAAAGATGTTCGGGTCCAGCTGTCTAACTCCGTAAAGGAGAATCGGCGGCTTCGTCGCGGCATTTATAGTAAGTGCTTGAGCAAACTCTTTTGAAAAGAAGAGTTCGGCGAGGAAGTCGATTGACAGAAATGTGTCTGTAGGTGTGCTCACGGGTCGTCCGGCGGAGGAGATGCCTGGTTCCACGGGAGACCCTCTTCCCGAGCTGCTGCAACTGCACGAACGTGTTCGACAGGCGATGAGCGGCATCGTTCAGGCCTTATGGCCTTCCGTCTCCCTACCTAAGGGTCTTGGAGGGCTTGCTAAGAAGCTTCAAGGAGTACGGCGGCGTCTCCGTCTGTGGAAGATATCAACCTGCCGTCAAGGCGCCAGGGAGGCCTGGGCCATGGTGAAGACGCGGTACCCGAAGGCTGATCCAAACCACATGGCCGAGGTCGGACCTGCGGGGCCCGATGGGAAGGAGATCCCTGTGAGCCTGATGTACGGCCAAGTAGAGTTCGCTGTGAAATATTCCTAACAGGACTGTAAATTAGACAGCATGTTAGATGGGATTGAAGAGGAGTACAATCAGTCAGTTTGACGATGTAATTTAAAATAACATGTAAAATGCCTTCTAGCCGGATTGTAGATCGTTTGTCTTTGCGGACCTTTTCGCTTCAACCTCGGGACCCAACAGTACGGAGTGTGTCCGAATACCCTTACGGTTATAAAAAAATCGGGGCATGCATGGAGACAAGGCGTAGGGGTCATAAGTGCATTATCAGATAAGTGCCAAACTAGCTATGTTATATTACATGGTTAGTAAGAAACATCTTCCAGGGAGAATAGTTCCGTTAGGGGTTCCTCTCCCTGGGAGGCATGCCCTAAAGTGCATGACCGGACTGCGAAAAGAGCAGAAAAAGCATCTGGGGGCAGATAAATAAATAAGTAATAAATCATCTTTCAGGTCACCGACCGAATATTCCCTTAAGAACGCTAGCCTTCGGCTTCACCAAATCTGAGGTACACATCCGGCTGACCCGGCAGTAACAATCACAGAGGTGCTCCCTTTACCTCCTAGCCAAACAAACGGGAACGTAGGGGTAAGCACAGGAGCCAGGCAACCCGGCTTGGCCAAAACTTAAGTCATATCGATGCATATAATGGTGAGTAAAGTACATGTGGAAGTATGACACATGTGTTGGGCATGAAGCCCATATAAATAAGCTTCTGTTAAAGAAGCCCCCAGGTATAACGAGTGCGAGTAGCACATCGAGTGAGTGCGAACAAAGCGCAGATCAGCCCTCAAGAGGCTTGTACTGAAAGAGGGAGGAAAAAGGAGGGAAAACAAAGACAGTGAAAAAATATGAAAGCTGGACGGAGGAAGGAGACGAACTCTGAGTCCGGGGCTAGGCATAGAATCTTCAGAGACGGGCTGCGTTCCATGGGTTTGGCTCGAGTCGGTTGTTAGATGCGTTGCGTAGATGGTATGCACCGCCGATAAGGACTTGGTCGATGATGAAGGGACCTTCCCACTTGGGCTTAAGTTTGTCCTTTTTCTTGTCCGGCAGGCGTATAACTAGCTCGCCAACATTGTAAGTTTTGGCCCGTACTTCTCTGCTTTGATATCTTCAAGCCTGCTGCTGATAGAATGCAGAACGGGATTTTGCCACGTCGCGCTCCTCCTCTAAGGCGTCCAAATTGTCCTGCCGATCCAACTCGGCTTCTCTTTCTTCGTACATGCGCACACCAGGTTAGTCATGAATTATATCGCAGGGCAAAACTGCCTCGGCGTCGTATTACCATAAAAAATGGTGTGAATCCGGTAGTGCGGTTTGGCGTGGTCCGCAGCCCCCAGAGTACGGAGTCGAGCTCCTCTACCCAGTGCGTGTTAGATTCCATGAGGGACCGCACTAATCTGGGTTTAATGCCGCTCATGATTAAACCATTTGCTCGTTCCACTTGACCGTTAGTTTGAGGGTGGTAGACTGAAGCGTAGTCGAGCTTGATGCCCATGTTTTTGCACCAGAGTTTAACCTCGTCGGCGGTGAAATTCGTGCCGTTATCAGTGATGATGCTGTGGGTGATGCCAAAACGGTGTACCACCCCGGATATGAAGTCTATCACAGGTTCGGATTCTGCCGTTTTAACCAGCATGGCCTCTATCCATTTGGTGAATTTGTCCACCATGACCAATAAGTATTTGTGCTTGTGGGTTCCCCCTTTAAGGGGTCCAGCCATGTCAAGCTCCCAGACCGCGAACGGCCAAGTGATGGGTATAGTTTTGAGGGCGGTGGGTGGCATGTGGCTTTGATTAGCAAAGAGCTGGCAACCAACGCATCGTTGGACTAAGTCCTGAGCATCTGCCCGGGCTGTCGGCCAATAAAATCCTGTACGGAAGGCCTTGCCTACAAGGGCCCGAACTGCAGCTTGGTGCCCGCCGAGTCCGGCGTGAATTTCAGCCAGGAGATTTCGCCCTTCCTCTTCGAAGATACACCTTTGAAGGACTCCGGTTGTGCTTTTCTTATAAAGTTCTCCCTCATGGACCTTGTAGGCTTTAGATCGCCGAACTATGCAGCGGGCCTCATTTTGGTCTTCGGGAAGTTCCTGCCTGATTAAGTAGGCTAGGAATGGTTCCGTCCACGGGGCAATTAATGCCATTATTTCGTGGGCAGAAGGTGTTATTTCATTGGCTGAGCCACCGATTGTGTCAGAATGTTCTATGTTGGGTGGTGCAGTTGGTTCCGGGTTGTTATTTCCGGACTCCTCTTCCCATAATACAGATGGCTTAAAGAGCCGTTCCAGGAAGATGTTTGGAAGGACGGCGTCGCGTTTTGCGCCGATGCGTGCCAACACGTCTGCTGCCTGGTTATTATCCCGGGCTACATGGTGGAATTCGAGTCCTTCGAACATGGCTGACATTTTTAGGACGGCGTTGCGGTAGGCTGCCATTTTCGGATCCTTGGTGTCAAAGTCTCCATTTACTTGGGATATTGCGAGGTTTGAATCCCCGCACACTTCTAGGCATTGAATACCCATGGAGATTGCCATTCGGAGGCCATGTAGAAGGGCCTCGTATTCGACTGCATTGTTGGAGTCTGTGTACATTATTTGAAGTACATATTGGACCGTGTCTCCGGTTGGGGACGTCAAGACGACGCCAGCCCCCAAGCCAACCAACATTTTGGAGCCGTCGAAATGCATGATCCAATTGGAGTATGCGCCGTACTCTTTAGGGAGTTCGGCTTCGGTACATTCGGTGATGAAGTCAGCAAAAACTTGCGACTTTATAGCTCGCCGTGGTTTGTAGGTTATGTCAAATGGTAAGAGCTCGATGGCCCATTTTGCAATCCTGCCTGTCGCGTCGCGATTATTTATAATATCGTTGAGAGGTACTTCGGAGGCCACCGTTATGGAACACTCTTGAAAGTAGTGTCGCAGCTTCCGGGATGCCATGAACACCGCGTACGCTATCTTTTGATAATGTGGGTACCAGGACTTGCATGGAGTTAAGACAGTGGATACGTAGTACACTGGTTTTTGAAGAGGGAATTTTTGCCCTTCTGTTTCTCGTTCGACGACGAGTACGGCGCTGACAACTTGATGTGTTGCCGCGATATATAGTAACATAGGTTCGCCCAAGTTGGGCGCGGCCAGGACCAGATTTGTTGCCAATATGGCCTTAATTTCTTCGAGTCCGGCCGTGGCAGCATCCGTCCATTCAAAGTGTTTGGTGCGCCGGAGGACGCGATAGAGGGGCAGCGCCTTTTCTCCCAAACGGGAGATGAAGCGGCTTAGAGCCGCCACGCATCCCGTCAATTTTTGTATTTGTTTGAGGTCTTTTGGGATATCCAATTGTGACAGAGCCCGGATCTTGGCTGGGTTTGCTTCAATTCATCTACCGGATACAACAAAGCCCAAGAGCTTTCCGGCTGGTACGCCGAAAACACATTTTTCCGGGTTGAGCTTAATGTCGTATGCTCGGAGGTTGTTGAATGTAAGCCTCAAATCGTCTGTTAGAGTTTCAACGTGTTTGGTCTTAACGACCACATCGTCTACATACGCCTCCACTGTTTTGCCTATCTGGGTGGCCAGACATGTCTGAATCATGCGCTGATATGTTGCGCCGGCGTTTTTGAGTCCGAAGGGCATTGTGTTGAAGCAGAATGGTCCGTAGGGAGTAATGAATGCCGTTGCGGCCTGGTCTTTTTTCGCCATCTTGATTTGATGGTATCCGGAGTATGCGTCGAGGAAGCACAATGAATCGTGCCCTACGGTGGCATCGATGATTTGGTCGATGCGAGGGAGAGGGAAAGGGTCCTTTGGACAGGCCTTGTTAAGGTCTTTGAAATCGACACAAAGGCGCCAGGATTTGTCCTTTTTTGGTACCATTACCAGGTTGGCTAGCCAGTCCGGATGTTTTATATCTCTGATGAATCCGGCTTCTAAGAGTTTCGCTAGCTCCTCTCCCATTGCCTGTCTTTTGGGTTTGGAAAATCGCCGAAGAGCCTGTTTGACTGGCTTGAATCCTTTTAGGATATTTAGGCTGTGTTCTGCCAGCCTGCGTGGGATTCCTGGCATGTCTGAAGGGTGCCAGGCAAAAATGTCCCAATTTTCCCAAAGGAATTCTCGTAGTGCGGCTTCTACATCAGGATGTAATTGTGCCCCAATGGAGGCCGTCTTTGTAGGGTCCGTTGGATGGACCTGGAATTTGACTATTTCGTCTGCTGGTTTAAAAGAGGTGGACTTAGATCTCTTATCGAGTATCACATCGTCCCTATCCACCGTGGAGCGCAGCGCAGTGAGTTGCTCTGCCGCTAGGGCTTCGGATAATGCCTCTAGGGCCAGTGCGGCTATCTTATTTTCAGCGCGGAGTGCTATATCTGGATCACTGACAAGAGTGATTATTCCATTGGGCCCGGGCATTTTGAGCTTCATGTACCCGTAATGGGGTATAGCTTGGAAGATTGTGAATGCCTCTCGCCCTAACAAGGCATGATGTCCGCTGCCGAATGGGGCCACTTGGAATGTGACCTCTTCGGACCTGTAATTGTCCGGCGAGCCGAACACTACGTCTAGTGTGATTTTTCCTGTGCAACGTACTTCTCGACTAGGGATTATTCCTCTGAAGGTTGTGCTGCTTCGCTCAATGTGGCTCCAGTCAATTTCCAATTTTTGGAGGGTTTCCTCGTAGATGAGGTTTAATCCGCTACCGCCATCCATGAGTACCTTGGTAAGACAAAAGCCGTCCACTATCGGACTGAGGACCAATGCAGCTGGTGCTCGAGCTGTTCGGAATTTAGGTTCGTCGCTGGCATTGAAGGTGATAGCCGTGTCACTCCATGGATTTGTTGTTGCTACTTGGTAGACTTCGGCGAGGCTGCGGATTGTTCGTTTCCACATGTTATTTGATGCGAAAGTCTCGAAAACTGTTAATACCGTACTGGTACTGTTGGGCTGGTTGCCCGGGGCTAGAAAGCCTTCGCCACTTTTGGCCACCTGCCGTAATATCCAACATGCTCGAAGGCTATGTGTTGGAGTGGCGCCCTCCGTACTGTGGATTTTACAGGGTTCGTTCTGCCATCCCTCCAGT
The DNA here is from genome assembly GCF_002162155.2 of Triticum dicoccoides. NCBI lineage: Eukaryota > Viridiplantae > Streptophyta > Magnoliopsida > Poales > Poaceae > Triticum > Triticum dicoccoides. Next base: position 742,269,733 of record NC_041393.1, on the reverse strand, counting down.
ACGGTTCCGTGCCCTTTAGGGGGTTTTTGCTTTTTGGTTCGTAACCCAGGTGCTTGAGTATGACGCACCCTTTTATTTCGAACTAGGGTTGTATTCAGGTCCGGATTGTCCCAAAACCTAGTTTCGGTTTTCCAGGCACTCTCCATCGCACAGTATTTTTGTACTATGGTCGCCAGATCGGCGAAGCGTGTAACTTCGCGACGACTTATGGCGTTCATGATTCCCTTGTCCGTGCAATTGTTGCAGAAAATTGAGATTGCGCTTTCCTCACGGTAGTCTTTTATCCTGTCCATGACCAGGAGGAATCTGGCCCAGTAGTGATGTACTGTTTCATCGGGCTCTTGCCATATTTGAGATAGATCGCTTATGTTTGGGTGGGCGGGCGGAATTAAATTCGGAACCCCGCCCGATCTGAGGCTCAAAGGCCGAGAAGTTTCCGGATTTGGAAGCTTGGATTGCTGGATGTTATCCAACAAATCTGGTCCGATGCCTGACTTTAGGTCCAGTACTTGATTGACATCCGTCCCTCCGCGGGAATCCGGCATGAAGGGATCGGGAATCCGGACATAACTGGTCTTTAACATAGAGGAAGAGTCGCCGCGTTGTTCCTCTACTACGACAACATGGTGGGTAGCCTGGGGAGAGTTAATTTCTCTCAGATCGGTTTTAAGCCCATTCTGATCGTAGTCCGTGGCGACTCCCAGGGAGGCGATGTGATCCAAGAGCTCATTTACGGAGGAGAGCTCCACCGGATCTAGCTACTCGGGGAATTCCGAGTTGACGTGAGGATCGCTTTTGATGACTCAAGAGGTCATTGTCGGAGCGGCGGCCGAACAGGCGGTCATAAGAAAACCGCCTAGCCGGATAGTTTGGCCGGGGGCCAAAGCTCCCTTGACGACGGCGCCGTCTTTAAAGACGGGAAAAGGCATCCCTCCTGATTGCGACGGCACAGAGGAACTCTCAATGAAAGCACCAATGTCGGTGTCAAAACCGGCGGATCTCGGGTAGGGGGTCCCGAACTGTGCGTCTAGGCGGATGGTAACAGGAGACAAGGGACACGATGTTTTACCCAGGTTCGGGCCCTCTTGATGGAGGTAAAACCCTACGTCCTGCTTGATTGATATTGATGATGTGGGTATTACAAGAGTAGATCTACCACGAGATCAAGGAGGCTAAACCCTAGAAGCTAGCCTATGGTATGATTGTTGTTCGTCCTACGGACTAAAGCCATCCGGTTTATATAGACACCGGAGAGGGCTAGGGTTACATAGAGTCGGTAACAATGGTAGGAGATCTACATATTCGTATCGCCAAGCTTGCCTTCCACGCCAAGGAAAGCCCCATCCGGACACGGGACGAAGTCGTCATAGTCCGGGAGTCCGGCCAAAGGTCATAGTCCGGCCATCCGGACACCCACTAATCCAGGACTCCCTCAGTAGCCCCTTTGGCCGGACTCCC
>NC_041393.1:742247246-742267958 GCF_002162155.2 Triticum dicoccoides | reverse complement strand
TTGGCGTGGAAGGCAAGCTTGGCGATACGATATGTAGATCTCCTCCCATTGTAACTGACTCTGTGTAACCCTAGCCCTCTCCGGTGTCTATATAAACCGGAGAGTTTTAGTCCGTAGGACGAAAAACAATCATACCATAGGCTAGCTTCTAGGGTTTAGCCTCTCTGATCTCGTGGTAGATCAACTCTTGTACTACCCATATCATCAATATTAATCAAGCAGGAGTAGGGTTTTACCTCAATCGAGAGGGCCCAAACCTGGGTAAAAACATCGTCTCCCTTGTCTCCTGTTACCATCCGCCTAGACGCATAGTTCGAGACCCCCTACCCAACATCCGCCGGTTTTCACACAGACAAACGCCCCTAGCAAGGGGAGCGAGCCGTTTGTACCGATGACCTCCATCCATCCGGAGGCACCGGACAGGTTTCTGGAAGCGCTTCGTGGCGCTGCCATTGATGAAGAACATCGTACTCTGATGAGTATGGTGATTAAGAAGGTTCAGTCCACCAAAAGCGGACTGACAGAAGCCTGCGCTAGCCTTCTAACAGGCTTTGAGGTAAGCAATAAAATTGTGGAAAAATATCACAGGATAGATAGTAGCCTCTGATGCTCTGTTAGGTGTTCGGAAAGAAAAGCCGAACAGAGGATCAAATAATAATCACAGGAGTCTAACAAAAGATGTCTTATGTGAATAAGCAGGCGTCGGTGCTAGCCGCTGCCGCTCGTACTGCTGAGGTCTCCGGACTAAAGCAGAGCCTGGAGCGGACCGAGGAAGAACCCGGCCTTGTGAAGAGGCAGCTGGAGGAGAGCCAATGTATATAGTACTCTGCCTGTATACTTATTAGTGATAATTGGTTCGTGCTGACGAAAGCGTTATGAACTGTTGTAGGGGCCACGACCGAGGTGGCGACCCTGAAGAAGACGTTAGCCGAGGCCGAAGACAAAGTGGCCAAGGAACGCGCCGCATGCGAGAAGCATGAGGCCCGGGTTGGCGAGGTCCAGCAAGAGCTCCAGGATGCCGTAAGGAAGTGTGAATCCTTGGAACATGACTCGAAGACTAAAGAGTCTGAGCTTGCCAAGGCCCTCCAGAGCGCACCAAGACGCTAGAGCCGAAGCCCAAAGAGCCCTCCAGGAAGTCCAGGAAGCCCAAAAGGTTGCGGCGGGTAAGGCATTTGTTATGCAAAGCAAGCATGTGAAGGAAACATTCTTTTTACTTACCCGAATTCAGTGTTCTCCAGGAGCATTTGCGGATTTGCTGCGCAGCATAGCAGACGCCGCGGAGTTCTACTGAGCCGAAGAAGGGAGCTCGACGGAGAAGTTGCTCTGGTCCCAGTACCTTGGGCCAGAGCATCCACGGCCCTTGAGCGACGAGCTGAAGCAGTTAGTCGAATTGCACAAGGCGGCCGAACTGGCCATGAAGGACCTTATAGTCCGGTTGTGGCCGGCCGAGCCCCTGCCTAACAGTTACTTCGGACTCATTAAGCGGCTTGTAAGTGCCTGCCCGCGACTTGACGTCATAAAGCGGTCGGCGTGCATTGAGGGTGCGCAGATGGCGTTTTCCCATGCGAAGATGCATTGCGCAAAGATGATGCCATGGCGCTGATGACCGACGGACCGCCAGAGGGCTAGGAGCACTGTCGTCCCGAGATATATTATGACGGAGTCCTGGAGGGAGCCCGCCTTGTGGTGGAACAATGCGCGAAGGATATAATATTTGAATGAATGCATTCATTTTATCCTATCCTGTAATATAAAACAAGTTCGCTACGCAATATGTATTGCATGTTTATTTAAAATTGTCTCTCCTGTGCGGCCGTTTATGAAGTTTTGAGAGTTGGCCAGTCGTCGGCTTCTGCCCCCACATAGCTAGTACAGGGGTGTTCGGGATGAATCTAAACACTCTTTATCCAAGTCTTTTGGTCCTTTAAGGAGGTGTTTAGCGCGACGAACAAGGCAATCGGACTATACGGCTTTATCACTCTCACTTAGCCATAGGAGCTCTATAACTTTAAATTTTGGTGAAGCCCCTATTATTCGGAAGACTAAACTTGGGGCGCTATACACGCCTAAATCGGGCAATAACCGATTCCTCTCTTGAAGCTGAAAAAATCTTTAAGGATTTTGAGACCTCTCGAACAGCGACCAGCTCTCGCTACATCAGGGCAGTCAGTTTTGGGCTTTCTCTACTAAGGTGCTTGTCCGGAAGAACCGGGACGTAATCGCAGTAGTTCTCGTTGTGCCGCCTTAGCCGATATAGCGGAACGTAAGGTGGCAAAAATGGGAGCCGGGCAAACCCAGCATTTGACCAAAGACATGATTCAGAGCCAATGCATATAATGCTATAAGTTCGGGGAGCCGAGCTATACTATAAAGTGTTCGGACTTTCTTGCCGTGTTATGGGTGCATTGAAGCCCCTGGCGATTTAAAGCGTACCAGAAGGTACGAATGCAGTAAGTACAAAGACAAGGAACAAGATGAAATAAAAAGCAAAACACATCAAGTTAATTTCCATTTTAGTTTGAATAATACGTCAAGGCGTATTTGTACCCCTCATACAAGAGGCGAACAAGGCTATTTAACATGCCGTTTACCAAGAGCGGGCTGCCTGAGGGTATGTAAACAGGAATATAGATCATTAACAAAGACCACCTAGGAATTCCCTTGTACGTTAAAGACCCTGGCTTCTCTTGGTCTATTCTTCCGCGATGGGTTCGATGATCCTGTTATAAAAAACAGATCCTCAAGAAGAGAAGACCTGAAAGGAGAAGAAAAAGTGAGGGTGTGCGGGTCCAAGAGCGGTTGAGCCGCGGTGTGGACCATAGTCTAGCTATGCCTCCGTCTATGCCCATGGTATTTTAAGTGCGTAATTATGTACGCGCGGCACAAATTGTGCTGCTTGACTGGGACTAGAACGGAGGCCAAATTGCTAGATGGGCTCTGGGCGAGCCAGATGGTTCTGTTGCAGAGCAGTTCAGACTCGTTTAAGATTGTCCGGGGGACTTATTGCCGAATTGAGGTTCTGCCTAAGAAGGCCGCCCTGTGCTTCTGCTGCCAGTGCCGCGATGTGCTCCTCGGTGCGGAGGGAGCGCTCTGAATTCCCGTTGACTGTTATGACACCGCGGGGTCCGGGCATTTTGAGCTTGAGGTAGGCATAGTGTGGTACCGCATTGAATCAAGCGAATGCGGTTCGTCCAAGCAGTGCATGATAACCACTGTGAAAGTGGACGATGTCGAAGATTAACTCTTCGCTTCAGAAATTATCCAGTGATCCGAAGACCACTTCCAGTGTGATTGAGCCTGTGCAACAAGCCTCTACACCTGGTATGACACCTTTGAAGGTAGTTTTGGTGGGCTTGATCCTTGCGGGATCGATGCCCATTTTGCGCACTGTGTCTTGATACAGCAGGTTCAGGTTGCTGCCCCCATCCATAAGGACTCGAGTGAGGTGAAATCCATCGATAATGGGGTCAAGGACCAGTGCGGCTGAACCGCTGTGATGAATACTGGTTGGATGGTCTCTGCGATCGAAGTTGATCGGACAGGAAGACCATGGATTTAATTTTGGGGGCGACTGGCTCCATCGTGTAGACGTCCCTTAGAGCGCGCTTCCGTTCCTGCTTGGGGATATGGGTGGTGTATATCATACTCATTGTTTTAACTTGGGGAGGAAATTTCTTCCGTTCCCCTGTGTTCGGTGGCCGAGGCTCCTCGTTGTCATCGCTGTGCAGCCCCTTTTTATTTTTGGCATTTATATTGCCGGCCTGTTTGAACACCCAACACTCTCTGTTGGTGTGGTTGGCTGGTTTATGGGGGGTGCGATTGATTTGACATAGGCGATCGAGGATGCGGTCCAAACTGGATGGACCCGGATTGTTTCTTTTAAATGGCTTCTTCCGTTGACCGGACTTGGAGCCATTGAATCCGGCATTGACAGCCGTGTCTTCGGCGTTATTGCCATTATTTCGACACTTGAATATGTTGCGTCGGGGTTTGCCGTTGCTGTCTCTGGCATCTGAGGCGCCATGCTTTCCTGACGTGCTGCTGCTACGGGCTAACCAGCTATCCTCGCCCGTGCAAAAGTGGGTCATGAGTGTTGTGAGGGCTGCCATGGATTTCGGCTTCTCTTGGCCGAGGTGTCGGGCTAGCCACTCATCGCGGATGTTGCGCTTAAAAGCCGCTAGGGCTTTGGCATCCGGACAGTCAATAATTTGGTTCTTTTAGGTTAAGAACCGAGTCCAGAATTTCCTGGCTGACTCGCCGGGCTATTGAGTTATATGACTTAAGTCATCAGTGTCTGGTGGTCGTACATAAGTGCCTTGAAAGTTGTCGAGGAATGCATCTTCTAGGTTCTCCCAACTGCCAATGGAGTTTTCTGGCAGACTGTTTAGCCAGTGTCGAGCTGGTTCCTTGAGTTTTAGTGGGAGGTACTTAATGGCATGAAGATCATCACTGCGGGCCATGTGAATATGGAGAAGAAAGTCTTCAATGCAGACCGCGGGATCGGTTGTTCCATCATGTGATTCAATGTTCACGGGTTTAAACCCTTCTGGGAATTCATGTTCCATTACTTCATCCGTGAAGCATAGGGGTTGTGCGGCGCCTCTGTGCCGGGCCACCTCGCGACGCAGTTCAGATGTAGCTGGTCTGTTGTATTCGGCCTTGGTGGATTTGTATGTAGTGTATCCGACGTGACAGTCGTCGTCACGCGTTAGGGCGCGCCCCCGCGATTCGTAGATCGATCTTGACTGTCCTGCTTTGTTTTCCAGTTCGTCTGACAGGTCATGCGTGTAGCCCCGGGTGTTGGTGTTTTTAGTTGTTCGGCGACGTGGTGCGGGCTGGTGTTTGGGCTGATACGTCACTTTGTCTTGGCCATGGGGTGGCCAGTCAGCCGCATCATGTGCTAGTGCCTCGTCCTCGAATTGAGGTAACAACCTACGCCTTGGGTAGCTTGTGTTTGGGCGCTTGAGTCCGTATTCCTCGGCTGCTAGGACTTCAGTCCATCTGTTAGTAAGCAGATCTTGATAAGCTTGAAGTTGCTGCTGTTTTTTCTTCAGGCTCTTCGTAGTGGCTATAAGCCGGCGCTTGAAGCGCTCCTGCTCGACGGGATCCTCAGGCCCGATAAATTCTTCGTCGCTGAGGCTCACCTCGTCTTCGGAGAGGGGCATGTAATTGTCATCCTCCGAATCTTCATCCATTGCCTGTTTGTTGGAGCTATATTGCCCGTTCTCCCATCCGGGCTGCTCGAGGCTTGGCTCGGTGGGATTGTTTTCGTCCTCGGCATCGTCCGGAGTGCTATTATCTCTGGTGCCGTTATCGCTGTTTTTGCTATGGCATGGTTTAGAGCGGTCCTGCTGACGCCGGTGCTTCGGCTTCTTTTCGGGAGGTTTATCCTCACCTGTATCCTTTTTGTCCTTGCCATTATCTTCTTTGGGGGTATCCACCATGTAAATGTCATATGACGAGGTGGCTGTCCATCGCCCTGTGGGTGGTGGTTCCTCTTCTTCTCCTGCATCATCGTCCATACCATCGATGTATTCGGAGTCGAAGTCGAGCATGTCGGTCAAGTCGTCGACAATGGCTATCAAGTGGGTGGTGGGTGGGCTGCAAAGTTCTTCGTCGTCCGTTTCCGACTCAAGTCGGACATAGTTCGGCCAAGAATCTCCTCACAAGGAGAGAGATCTTAATGAATTTAACACGTCGCCCAAGGGCGAGTGCTGAAAGATGTCCGCGGAGGTAAACTCCAAGATCGGCGCCCAATCCGTGTCGACGGGCGCGGACACACGCGGTTCGGAACCCGTATCTAGAGACGAGTCCGAGGGTCCGACGACACAGGCCTCGATAGAGGCTGAATGTGTGTTCGGCTCCAACGTCATAGAGTATGTGGCCTCCATGGTGGGGTCCAGCCCCCCGTCCACGGGCGGCGCGATCTGTTCTGGATCTAGGGCCAGGGCAGTCACAGGCACGGTCTCATGAGCGTAGTCCGATGACCGATTTGAGTCGTTTTCATTGTGGCTGCAGGGAGCGTCTGTGGTGGATTCGAATCCATCGAAGATCAAGTCTTTGCAGACGTCAGCGATGTAATTCAAACTTCCAAACCTGACCTGATGGCCAGGGGCGTAGCTATCGATCTGCTCCAGATGGCCAAGCGAGTTGGCCCGCAGTGCGAAGCCGCCGAATACGAAGATCTGTGCGGGGAGAAAAGTCTCACCCTAGACTGCATCGTTAGAGACGATGGAGGGAGCCATCAATCCCTATGACGACGACACATTGGAACTCTCAATGAAAGCACCAATGTCGGTGTCAAAACCGGCGGATCTCAGATAGGGGGTCTAAGGCTAATGGTAGAAGGAGGCGGGGGACACGATGTTTACCCAGGTTCGGGCCCTCTCTATGGAGGTAATACCCTACTTCCTGCTTGATTGATCTTGATGATATGAGTATTACAAGTGTTGAGCTACCATGAGATCGATGAGGCTAACCCTAGAAGCTAGCATATGATTATGATTGTCCTTGTCTACGGACTAAACCCTCCGGTTTATATAGACACCGAAGGGGGCTAGGGTTAGACAGAGTCGGTTACAGAGAAGGAAATCTACATATCTGAATCGCCAAGCTTGCCTTCCATGCAAAGGAGAGTCCCATCCGGACACGGGACAAAGTCTTCTATCTTGTATCTTCATAGTCCAACAGTCCGGCCAAAGTATATAGTCCGGCTGTCCGAGGACCCCTTAATCCAGGACTCCCTTAGTACCTAAGGCCATTAGTTGAAGAACTCTTACAGCTGTGGAATGGAAAAGGTGTACGTGTGTGGGATGAGCACAAACAGGAAGAATTTGACCTAAATGCGTTGCTGTTTCTGACCATCAATGATTGGCCTACTCTCAGTAACCTTTCAGGACAGACAAACAAGGGATAGCGTGGATGCACGCATTGTTGGGATGATACCGACAATATATATATATGGATAATTGTAGGAAGAATGTGTACCTGGGATATCGTCGATTTCTTCCGAGCAGGCATCCCGTAAGAAAGAAAGGCAAGCATTTCAAAGGTGAGGCAGATCACCGGACGAAGCCTCGCCACCGTACTGGCACTGATGTACATGATATGGTCAAGGATTTGAAGGTAATCTTTGGAAAGGGTCCTGGCAGACAACCTATTCCGAATGACGCTTACGGACACTCACCCATGTGGAAGAATAAATCTATATTTTGGGACCTGCCCTACTGGAAATACCTAGAGGTCCGCTCTGCAATCAACGTGATGCACGTGACGAAGAATCTTTGCGTGATCTTGCTTGGCTTCTTGGGTGTGTATGGGAAGACAAAAGATACACCGGAGGCATGGGAGGACCAGCAACGTATACACGGAAAAGACAGCATACATCAGGGTCATGCCAGCTATGCTCTTACCAAAGAAGAGAAGGAAATCTTCTTTGAATGCCTGCTCAGTATGAACGTACCGTCTGGATTCTCGTTGAATATAAAGGGAATAATAAATATGGCAGATAAAAAGTTCCAGAACCTAAAGTCTCATGACTGCCACGTGATTATGACGCAACTGCTTCCGGTTGCATTGAGGGCTCTTCTACCAAAAACGTTCGATTAGCCTTTGTGAAGCTATGTGCATTCCTCGATGCAATCTCTCAGAAGGTAATCGATCCAGATATCATACCAAGGTTACATAATTATTTGTTGCAATGTCTTGTCAGTTTTGAGTTGGTGTTCCCGCCATCCTTCTTCAACATCATGACACACGTCCTAGTTCACCTATGCGAAGAGAATAACGTTTTGGGTCCTGTATTTCTACACAATATGTTCCCCTTTGAGAGGTTCATGGGAGTCTTGAAGAAATATGTTAATAACCGTGCTAGGCCAGAAGGAAGCATCTTGAAGGGCCATGAAAATGAGGAGGTCATTGAGTTTTGTATTGACTTTATTCCTGACCTTAACCCGATTGGTGTTCCTGAATCACGGCATAAGGGCAGACTGGATGGAAAAGGCTGGCTAAGAGGGGATCAAATAATATGTACGGACGGGCATTCTCTCACTCAAGCACACTACACACTTCTACAGAATTCCGCCTTGGTGGCTCCGTATATGGAGGAACACAAGAATTTTCTACGCTCCAAACACCCGGAGCAGTCTGACGACTGGATTACACGTGAACAAATGGGGACTTTTGCCGGTTGGTTGCATACACGTGCCATGCATGACCGCTATATTGAAGATGGCATGTACTTGCTATCCCAGTTACCATCTTCGAATATAATGACTTTCAAATGGTCCGAGATAAATGTGAATACATTTTACACGATCACCCAAGATAAGAAGAGCACCAACCAAAACTGTGGTATCCGCTTTGATGCTACAACCAAGACGGGAAAGGAAACATATTATGTTTACATAGAGGACATATGGGAACTTGACTATGGACGTGGTTTGAAGGTCCCTTTGTTTCGGTACAAATGGGTCAATATGACACGAGGTGGGGTAAAGGAAGACCCGCAGTACGGAATGACAACAGTGGATCTCAACAATCTTGCGTATGTAGAAGAATTATTCGTCCTAGCCAATGATGTGGCGTAGGTTTTCTATGTGAAAGACATGTCTGCCAGGCCGCGAAAAAGAAAAGATAAGGAAGCGAATGCGTCATATGATGAGCCAAAGCGCCACATAGTTCTTTCAGGGAAAAGAAACATCATGGGAGTGGATGACAAGACATTCATGTCAGAAGATTATGAAAAGTTTGATGAAATTTCTCCATTCACAGTGAATATTGACCCGAGCATCCAGTTAAGTGATGAAGATTGTCCATGGTTACGGCGCAAAGGGACACATGCGAAGAGAAAGTTTCACACCCAAAGATGCCACTCTGGGATGTGATAGGCTTCATCGTCATCACTTTCTTCTCTAGTGAGTTTCCGGACTAATATATATAGAAAGTGCCGCTTCGAACAAATCAGAGGAAATCTTTGTAATAGTTAGCGTACTTATGTGTTTTGGCATTTGAAACGCGAAGAAATTTTATGTGCAAACAAATTCTTTCATGCATTTACGGCAAAAACTGGATGCACTTCGTCTACAAAGTTCGTCAAATAATTCAAATTTAAATTATTCAAATTTGAAAACTACTGGCACTAACAGAAAGTTTGTAATTTTTTGTACCTAAAGAAAAAATATTCACAAAGAAACTCTAAATACAGCAAAAAAACAACTCAGAAATAAATAAATGAGAATAAGTAAAGCAGAAAAGAAAAAAAACTAAATAAAAAAAGCCCACGACCTGCATACGACTAGAAACCCAACCTATAGTTGGGCCAGGATGCAGGCCCGCGAGGCCCAATAGGACCACATGGCAGAGCGGTAGAGTTAGGCCCAGAAGCCTGCTATAGAGAGGAGTTCAAGAGAGCTGCCGCGTCGGGGCTTTTAAATAGGTGCGGGCGCCCCTCGGCTACCGAGGTGGGACTAAACTTGCCTCTACCGCACCTGCGCCTGCGCGCACCTTTAGTACCGGGTGGTGGCTCCACCCGGTACTAAAGGGGTGGGGGGGTCTTTAGTACCGGTTGGTGCCACCACCCGGTACTAAAGGGGGTGCGCTTCCCGCCGCTTTGACTAGCCAAAACAGCCCTTTAATACCGGTTGGTGGCTCCAACCGGTACTAAAGGGGGTTCTATATAAGCAACACTTCAAAAATTCGTCAGTTTTATTCTCCCTCTGCTTCTTCTCCTCTGCCCCTTCGCCGCCACCCCCATCCCCGTTACCGCCCGTTGCCGTCCCCTTCGCCGCCCGTCGCCGTCCCGTCACCGGCCGTCGCCGGCCCGTCCCTGTCGCCGCACCGGCCCTTCGCCGTCCCCTCGCCTCGCCGTCACCGTCGCCTGGACCTCGCCTTCGCCGTCACCTCAACCTTGCCCGCACTGTCAGCCCCTCTCCCCGGCCCCTCTCCTCCCTCCAATCGAAGTCGTCGCGCCACTGGCACCGTAGGTGCACACGTGCGCGCGCGCACACACACACACACACACTAGATTATGTTTTTAGTTTTTAGTTTTTTTGTTTTTTCTGTTTTTTTCTATTTTTTATATAAAGGTTTTAGATGAATTAATTAATTAGATTACATTAATGTCAAATAGTATATAGAAATGTTACAAATATTATAGAAATTTTAGTTATATAGAAATGTTAGTTTTAGCTAGATGAATTAGATTAATTTTAAATTGTTACACGATGATCGATGTTTTTTTAGTTTCTTATAATTTTAGTTATAGAAATTTAGAATTTGCATATAGAAATTTAGATTAATTTTAAATTCACTACAAGAAATATGTCAACTTGTGACCTTGAGTATTGGTCACTAAAAGGTCATGGTTTTTCATTTGCGACCTTTTTGTGACCAAAAACAGAAGGTCAAAAGCTGGCAGTCGTAAACTGACTATAGCGACCTTCTCTGTGAGAAGGTCGTAGACGTTTATGACCAAAACAGAAGGTCGTTGAACCCATGACCTTTTATTTTGGTCACTGGCTGTCTGCCGAGGCCACGTCGGATCCGACGTGGCAATCTGACGTGGCAAAATTGCGACCAATTGAAAAGGTCACTGACAAGATTCGGCCAGGTCCGATTAGGAGTTTTACATGGGCCGAGCCCAACAATTTAGCCCATTTAGTATATTTATTTCTGTTAATTTTCACTAGCTACATGGGCCTGGCCCATTTTATTTTCTAGGACGTGGCCTTCTATAATTCATTTCTTTTTTGGGCCTCGGCCCTTTTACTGTCCAATCTATTTTGAGCCTCCACAACATACATTTAGAAGCTTGACATCTCAGCTTGTACAAATGTATCCAAACCATTTTATTTCTTTCAACACAAAAGGATTCATTACACAACCACGATAATAGATAGTAGATACATTCCACAGAGACTGAATTAACATAGAAATGAAGCAACAAAGGGCAGTCCGAGAAAAGGAACTACATGGGACTACAACAACATGGGACTAGAGCTACCATTTCTATTTCTACCAGCATTTTTAGACACTTGCAAGAGAAGGAGAGGGAGAGAGATCATCCATCATCAATCAGTGACAGTAGCGACGTTCGAGAGACCCCCTCCCCCTGCTGCTTCGGGTGCCTGCTACTGCTTGCTGTGACGCCTCACTAGTCGCCCTGCACACAAGAATTTTAGCTTTACATAAGGTTTACAAGAACATGACCCTGATACATGAGATTGACATTCACAAGTTATTTTCATTTTTATTAAGAACTGTGTCACACCATTTACATTACTAGTTATGTATTGACATACTTATCTAAAAGAACGTATACATAAACATATGAATTTTATTTCTGAATACCAATACAAAAGTACTAAAAAACAAGACTAAAAATCAATAGAAGGTAACAAGAGCTCATTACACAAGTTTTGCTAGCAACTAGGGGACCCTGGTTCCTATACTGACCACATTTGGGCATATCCTACCCTACCAGTGGCTAAATAATGCAACTTTATGACTGTCAAGTAGGCCTACAGATCGATGATGGAGCGGACTCAAACATTACAAACACAACAGCTGATGCGCGCCATGGAGCACGATCTGGATGTTGGGAATGTCAGAAATATAGGTTGCTTCACAACCTAGGGCAAAAACTGCCACATGGACATGACACATAGGCAAAACTGATGAGGTGGCGCCTAGTCATCACAACCCACCACAATCTACAAGGTTATGACCATCTATATTGGTCGTTAACAACTAGAAATAAGGCAGCGGACCAGCACTGTTTGCTTTATGACCATTTCGTGTAAGGAAATTACGACCTTTCTGACCAAAATGGTCGCAATGGTTTAGGGTTTGGAGCCCCCCGAACAGCTTTTGACCAATTGGTCTCAAATGGTCATAGATCTATGACCAATTCTTTCGGGGTCACTGACAGAAGGTCACTAGTTGACATATTTCTTGTAGTGATTATTAGACAATCCAATCATTTAAGAAATGTTACTTTTGCAGCGTATAGTATTTGTTTTCGACGATGCCCAGCCCATCTTCGCCGTCGACCCGTTCGTGACGACGTCCTGCTTCAGAGGACCCATGCCCGGGATTGGGCTCCGCCGGGCTGGCACTGGGACGTGCTACCTTCAAGGGCTCGCCGCTTGGTGAGGAAACTGTCCCCCGGGTCCCATCGTCGACCCTGAGCTCCTTTGGTGGCGTTCCCGTGGGCCATTTTTGATGCGGAGGGAGCCGGCCCCGCCGGAGGTGGTGGTCACCGTGTCAAGGAGGAGGACGAGCACGTCTGTCGCTACATGGCTGCTATGGATGTCAGGTTCTCTAATACTTGGCAGGTTCTTTGGGGAGATGACCGGAGCTATGATCCTGTTATGGTTCCTTCTCTTTGGGTGTCCACCGCCCGCACCTTAGGAACCGCGAGTGGCCTAGATTATTCTGTAGAATTCGATCTTTATTAGCTAGCTAGCTAGTGATGTATTCGATATATAATATTCAAGATAATGTATTCGAGATTATATATTATTCGAGACGATGCATATTATGTACTATGATTCAGTTTTTCCTTATTGATTGCATGCATGCATTGTAATTTGAATACTAAATTGTTTTATATTTCTTCTGGATTAGTTAAATAAAAGCTATGGCGGACAATACCGACAGAGAGGGAGAAAGAGGCCCTTTTCGAGATCATACTCTCCCCTCGCGGGCCAGATGATCAAAATGAAGAAGATGACGGCTCCCAATATCTGAACAATACCGAGGAGGGTGATGATATGATATTCGATCGCGACGACCGAATTGATGAAGTCATGACAACTATGATTATGATGGCGAAGAAAATGTTGATCTTGAAATAACAGAGACCGGCGAGGTATATTTATATAAGCAGGCATCTGGTGATCATCACATGTTTTAAATGATTTGAAGATATATTAACAAATCGATCTTTCTTCTTTCATCCCTCCGGATCAAGCAAATCTTCTACAGGCAGAGTGCGAGGCCCGGGCAAAAAGTTGAAGGAGGGTGTAAAGTACAACATCGATGCCATCAAAACTAATGGCAAACCACTAGCGCCTAAGAACATTGCGAACAAGTTCGTTCGTCAGTGCGGAGTTTTTGTGAAGGACCAACTCCCGATCTCCCTTCAAGAATGGAAAGAGCCAGCAAAGAAACATCCAGATGTTACTTTTGTCGACGACATAGCAAAAACTCTGCTTTGGGAAAAACTCATGGAACATTTCACCCTACCAGATCATTTCATAGCTACAGATGTGGAGAAAGTCAAGGACCCTGCTCTTAGGAAGATGGCAATTGCATTCAACAACCACAAGAAAACTGTATGGGCCAACTACGTCAAAGGAGGAAAGAAGACTGCAGAATTCAAAGGAACACTAGAGAAGCAAAGAGAACACTGGCCCGCTTTCATGAAATTCAACGAATCAGAATTATCTAAGGAACAGTCCAGAAAAAAACAAGGCCAATGCCGCAAAAAAGGAGCAATTTCATAGGCTGGGGCCAGGTGGCTACGCGGTGGCAATGCCTAAGTGGGATAAGTCTGAGCAAGAGATATAGGCTGCACAGGTCACTCCAGTTACATTGAGCTGGGCCCCCAGGTGCAGAACTTGGTTCTATGCGCATGGGGGGGCGTTGGACCCGAACACAGGCCAAGTTTCGAAGAAGGCATGTCTTAAAGGAGCCGGAGTTAAGTTACTTGAAGCAATAGAAGATGCTCGAAAGGGGGTGTTCACGCTCAGCAGAGAGAACGACGAGCTTACGCGCGCCCTGGGAAATCCTGAACACCCGGAAGAACATGAGGCAAGGGCGTTGTTCCGTGGTATGAGGGCTTTTCGGACTGGAATGCCGACTACAGAAGCCATGTGAGAAGGAAGATGGTGGAGGAGAAGAAGAAGAAGCTGGAGGACGAGTAGAGGAAGCAGGAAGCAAAATGCCTTCAAGGCCTAGAATCAGCGCACACAGACTTGGCACTCAAATTCCAGTGGTAGTAGAAGCAGATCGACTCACTTAGCCAGGAAAGGGGGTCTCAGCAGCGGCAGCAGCTAGCGGATGATCCAACATTGGATAGCACCATCCCATTCATGCCGAGAAGTAGCGTGGGTTCCGCCACGGGCGACGCACTGCTGGATAGATACCCTATGGATGACATCATGGAGAATACTAACTGTGATCTACACTTCAAAATAAAGAACATATCCGTGAAGGTGGCGGACACTGTTGATTATACAAATCCCCCCGGAGCAACCTTTCATTGCAGCCTAATTCCAGCCGGCTATGCTCGTGTCGTAGTTGATGAGGTGGTGGAACAATATTCGGGGCTAAAACTTGACATTCCTGGAGGCGACGAGGAGCACACACTGGGAGAGGCCATACATCGTATCATCCTATGGAGAAAGGATTGCATCATCTTTCGAAGGCCATCGACACCGCGTCAGCTAGAGCTTGACATTCCAGGAGGTGACGAGGAGTGGAGACTCCCGCTCCTCCAAGTCTGGTACAACTTCAGGTCACTCCTCCTGCTTCAACTCAGCCAATGCGTGAGGCCATTCCTCCTCCTCCAAGTCCACCAACACGTGCCACTCCTCCTCCAAGTCTGACACCACATCAGCCGTCTCCGCTGCTTCAGCAATCTCGGAAGAGAGCCACCACAGCTATGGTGCATAGCGCTACAAGTCGAGGTAGTAGAGGAGGTACATGCGGAGGCAAGCGATTTCAATATGGTCCAAGCCTCGGGCCTCTTCCGTACAGGCCTTACGACATGACCGAGGAGTAAAACGAAGCCATAGTGAAGGCCCAAGTGGACGCCCATTTTGGACCGAAACCGCCACCGTCGCCAAGGGAGAAAGTGCCTGAGGATAAGATTGACCACTTTATTCGTATGGCTAAAGCACCAGCTCCCAAGCCTGTTGACTCAGACTATGAGCGCCAAATTAGGAAGGCACATCGAGCACGACAAAAGGAGTCGAGCTCAAGCTCGAGCCAAGCAGGGGGCCAAAAATGCGGGAAAATCGTTCCCCAACTAGGAGAATAGGCGGCGCAATCAATCCCCCCGCTTGTTGTACCAACACATGAGAGTACCGACGCCGGTCAGCTGGTAATAACCAATGAGCATAGAAGGCAGGCTGAAATGCTCGGTATCACTGTTGGAAAACTCCTCGAGATTGATCCCATGTCTCCGCTTAGAGAGGAGGACATAAAATTGAAATATGTCTGCGGCCAACCTTTGGTCAAGCCTGAGGAGGTCAAGAACCTCCCAACGAGAATGTATGAATTGCATGATTGGTACATGAAAATTACCAAGAGTTCCAATCGAGAGTCTCTCATGGTGAAAGTCAAGGAAGAGCATTACTTCCATAAGCTAGCTCTGACCGTTGAGTATTCAGAACTATGGAAGTTATTCAATCAAGAAGCACTTGACAAAGCTCTCGTCAGTTGCTATTGTTTGTAAGTGATTTCTTTCTGTAATTTAAGTCTCAAGCTAGCTGTAGTGCTCATTGATCGATCATTACCTATAATTATCCTCACTATATTCTTTTCTGTGGTATTATGCAAGATGAAGATGTATGAAATGAAGAAAGCTGGACGCTATGACATTGGGTTCATTGACCCTAATACCATTAATGAAGAAACATGGACATGTGCATGGTATAAAGCAGATGTAGAGAAAAATATGCTAGAGTTCTTCAAGCGCCTCAATACCAATGAAGATATACTACTTCCTTACAACTTCCGGTGAGTCACACTGTCTTGTGATACGTCTCCGTCGTATCTATAATTTTTGATTGTTCCATGCCAATATTATTCAACTTTCATATACTTTTGGCAACTTTTTGTACTATTTTTTGGGACTAACATATTGATCCAGTGCCCAGTGTCAGTTCCTGTCTGTTGCATGTTTTTTGTTTCACAGAAACCCAATATTAAACGGAGTCCAAACGGGATAAAGACGGACGGAGATTTTTTTTGGAATATTTATGATTTTTGGGAAGTAAAATCAACGAGAAACAGTGTCCGGGGTGGCCGCGAGACAGGGGGCCGCGCCCCTGAGAGGCAGGCGCGCCCTTGGCTCTCGTGGGCCACCCGTAAGGTGGTTGACGCTCTTCTTTTGGCGCAAGAAAGCTAATTTTATGAGAAAGATCTGGGTGAAAGATTCACCCCAATCGGAGTTACGGATCTTGATGTCTACTACACAACCTTCTTCTTGTAGACGTTGTTGGGCCTGTAAGTGCACAGTTTTGTAGGACAGTAGAAAATTTCCCTCAAGTGGATGACCTAAGGTTTATCAATCCGTAGGAGGCGTAGGATGAAGATGGTCTCTCTCAAACAACCCTGCAACCAAATAACAAAGAGTCTCTTGTGTCCCCAACACACCCAATACAATGGTAAATTGTATAGGTGCACTAGTTCGGCGAAGAGATGAAGATACAAGTGCAAAATAGATGGTAGATAAAGGTATTTGTAATCTGAAATAAAAAAACAGCAAGGTAGCAAGCGATAAAACTGAGCATAAACGGTATTGCAATGATAGGAAACAAGGCCTAGGGTTCATACTTTCACTAGTGCAAGTTCTCTCAACAATAATAACATAGATAGAATATATGACAAGACCTCAACATGCATGTCGGAGTAATTGGCCACGGGTACCCCGAAGACGGCAAGACGATAATTCAAGACATCGGGGCTAGCAAAGCCCCTCAGTCCGACTGCCCGGCCTCTCCTGCCGGCTCCCAATCCGACTGCTCTGCCCGGCCGGCTGCCGGATGCCGACTGCGCCAACCAGCCGGCTGCCGACTGCGCCAACCAGCCGGCTGCCGACTGCAGCCCGAAGCGACACCGACAAGACCCCGACGTGGCGGCCATACCGCGGACGAGACGGCTGTACCACGACGCCATCATGTACATCACTTGTCCCTGGGCACTATTTATGAAGTGACACAGGAGACAAGCATGACACCCACACCATGCCCTCATGTCCACTACCTTAGCTTAGGTAGTAAGCTACCCCCATGCCTATATAAGGCACCCATCCATCCATCCACCAGATAGCCACGCCACATGCACTTGGCCGGCCACAATGGCTCCCTGGACAAGCACTCCACGCATGCATGATAGCTAGCAAGCTAGCTAGCTAGCACACACATATGAGACATATACCAAGCCAGATGCTTATGGCACTGAGCTCAGATACAGCTCTAGGAGCAACTCTGTACCAGATATACCAGATACACTCAGACATGCAGCAGTAGGAGTATTATCTCTCCGGAGAGCTCCGAAGCTGGGTAAACCACCGCGTGCTACCCGCATACCCGCTCCCGGGCCTATCAGCAACAGTCTTCCCTCAGACTAAGCCCTTGTGGCATATGTCGTCTTGCAACACCCCCCGTGAGAATACCACGACAATGCAACAAAGAGTCACTCCAAAGCCACTAATAGCGGAGAACAAACGTAGAGATTATGGTCGGGTACGAAACCACCACAAAGCTATTCTTTTGGATCGATCTATAAAAGAGTTCGTACTAAAATAACACCGTAAGATAGAAATCAACCAAAACCCTAATGTCACCTAGATACTCCATTGTCACCTCAAGTATCCGTGGGCATGAGTATACGATATGCATCACACAATCTCAGATTCATCCAACCAACATAAAAGTACTTCAAAGAGTTCCCCAAAGCTACTACCGGAGAGTCAAGAACGTATGCCAACCCCTATGCATAGGTCCCCAAGTGTCACGAAACCCACAAGTTATCACCAAAACATACATCACGTGGATCAATAGAATAACCCATTGTCACCACGGTTATCCCACGCAAGACATACATCAAGTGTTCATAAAAGACTCAATCCGATAAGATAACTTCAAAGGGGAAACTCAATTCATCACAAGAGAGTAGAGGGGGTGAAACATCATAAGATCCAACTACAATAGCAAAGCTCGGGATACATCAAGATCGTGCCATATAGGGAACACAAGAGAGAACACGGGAGAGAGAGATCAAACACATAGCTACTGGTACATACCCTCAGCCCCGAGGGTGAACTACTCCCTCCTCGTCATGGATAGCGCCGGGATGATGAAGATGGCCTCCGGTGATGGGATCCCCCTCCGACAGGGTGCCGGAACAGGGTCCCGATTGGTTTTTGGTGGCTACAGAGGCTTGCGGCGGCGAAACTCCCGATCTAGGTTATGTTCTGGAAGTTTTACGATATGTAGGTATATATGGGTGCAGGAAGTACGTCGGTGGAGCTACGGGGGTCCCACGAGGCAGGGGGCGCGCCCCCACCCTCGTGAGCACCTCCCTTAGCTCCTGACGTGGGGTCCAAGTCCATCCGGTAGCTTTCCTTCCAAAAATAACTTCTCTAGTTGATTTCGTTCCGTTTTGACTCCGTCTGATATTCCTTTTCCTCGAAACACTGAAATAGGCATAAAACAGCAAATCTAGGCTGGGCCTCCAGTTAATAGGTTAGTCCCAAAAATAATATAAAAGTGGATAATAAAACCCAATATTGCCTAAAACAGTAGATAAAGTAGCATGGAGCAATCAAAAATTATAGATACGTTGGAGACGTATCAGATCTCCAGATATAAAGGAAACGGTGAAGGGGAAGAATCAGGGAACGCAGAAACAGAGAGATAGATCCAATCTCGGAGGGGCTCTCGCCCCTCCCACGCCATGGGAGCCAAGGACCAGAGGGGAAACCCTTCTCCCATCTAGGGAGGAGGTCAAGGAAGAAGAAGAAGAAGGGGGCCTCTCTCCCCCTTGCTTCCGGTGGCGCCGGAGCGCTGCCGGGGGCCATCATCATCACCGCGATCTTCACCAACACCTCCATCATCTTCACCAACATCTCCATCACCTTCCCCCATCAATATCCAGCGGTCCACTCTCCCGCAACCCGCTGTACCCTCTACTTGAAAATGGTGCTTTATGCTTCATATTATCAACCAATGATGTGTTGCCATCCTATGATGTCTGAGTAGATTTTCGTTGTCCTATTGGTTTAAATGAATTGCTATGATTGGTTTGAGTTGCATGTTTTATTATTGGTGTTGTCCTATGGTGCCCTCCGTGTCACGCAAGCGTGAGGGATTCCCGCTGTAGGGTGTTGCAATGTGTTCATGATTCACTTATAGTGGGTTGCGTGAGTGACTGAAACACAAATCCGAGTAAGTAGATTGTTGCGTATGGGATAAAGGGGACTTGATACTTTAATGCTATGGTTGGGTTTTACCTTAATGAATCTTTAGTAGTTGCGGATGCTTGCTAGAGTTCCAATCAAAAGTGCATATGATCCAAGTAGAGAGAGTATGTTAGCTTATGCCTCTCCCTCAAATAGAATAGCAATAGTGATTATCGGTCTAGTAACGTAGTCAATTGCTTAGGGAAAATTTCACAACTCCTACCATCACTTTTTCACACACGCTATATTTACTTTATTGCTTCTAATCAGCCCCTAGTTTATGTTTACGTGCTCTTTATTTTCCTGCAAGCCTATCCTACAACACCTACAAAGTACTTCTAGTTTCATACGTGTTCTAGGTAAAGCGAATGTCAAGCGTGCATAGAGTTGTATCGGTGGTCGATGGAACTTGAGGGAATATTTATTCTACCTTTAGCTCCTCGTTAGGTTCGACACTCTTACTTATCTAAAACTGTTGCGATCCCCTACACTTGTGGGTTATCATCTTGTATTACAAATTCTATTTTTGCTTACTAGCTAGCTAGATGTTAACAATTAAGTGTGTACGGTTCAGGGTAGTTGATGACTGTTATGCACATGCCCACTTAATTAAGACATGCAAACGTGTGCGCATGCATTACCATTGGATCTTGTTAATCATTAAAGTTGACGAAGGAACAGTTGAAGTACTGGACTTACTACTTAAAAAACAAAGTGACTACTCAATCTTAAAGGGGATAGTCGATAGGTAATTTCAATCATTATTAACTATATGTCGCCTCTTTAGTTTATCATTTCCTGATATCAAGTATTTGATAACTCGTTTATTCATTTTCTTTGCCGGCGGGCAGGACTTGGGCAAACTTCAGGAAAGAGGTTCCAGGTCCATGGAAAAAAAAGCTGTATTGGTTTCGACCCAAGGTATAATTAATTAAGTAGTACTAGCTAGCTACCATCTTTTTAATTCTAGTTTCAATACCATTAATTATCATGCTTAATTAATTATTATCTGATTAAATTCTATTCTCGTAAAGGCCCTGAAGCAGGCGTCGGGGACTGAAGTGTGTGCATACTATGTTTGCAAGAACATTCGCATGATGGATTCCGAAAGGACCAAATCTGATAGACAGCTATGGGTACGTCTGCCAGAACATTATTCACAATTTTTACATCGTTATCGATATCTAGTCACAGAACTAATACACATGCATATTGATCTCCTTTTTAACAGTTCAGTGAGGTGCGGGAGACGCTCCTATCAAAGGAGCGCATACGAGCACTTCAAGAGGAAATAGCGGGATTTTTGGTCGACGAGGTCATAGATCCCAAAGGAGAATACTATTACCCGCTCCCGCCCCATGAGCCACTCTCAATTGTCATCGTGCTCCGAAGGTACCAAGGCAAATGCCACTGGCTCTGAAGGCAACATGTAGGAGAAATTATATATATACTTAATTCTATATATATATATACATGTGTATATGTGTGAATAATGGTGGTTGTGAGAAATTCGATGA
>NC_041393.1:742239903-742247012 GCF_002162155.2 Triticum dicoccoides | reverse complement strand
ATGAGAAATTCTATTTATATATATGCATAATGTGTACCATATGTAGTATCGTAAAATACCAGCAAATGGAAAAGAATTAAATGAAAAACACAAAAATAAAGGAAAAAGAAATCATGAACCAAAAACCCCCAACCCTTTGGTACCGGTTGGTGGTACCAACCGGTACTAAAGGGCTCCCCGCCCCTGGCGGTGGCATGTGCCACGTGGTGGCCCTTTAGCGGCGGTTCGTGCATAACCAGTACTAAAGGGAGACCTTTAGTCCCCACAATTTAGTGTCAGTAACAGAACCGGCACTAAAGGGCCTTACGAACCGGCGCTATAGCCTGGTTCTCCACTAGTGTTCTTGCTTGGATTTGTATTAAACTATGTTATGGTGTGTACGACCGATGGTATATATATATGGTAATGGCAGGTTGCTTGTTACCATGTTGTGCAGATGTTCATCTCTGCATTCCGTGCTTGTCCATTACATTCCGCACCCTTATGTTAGAGTTGATGTCATCTTTGTCTAAGCCGTGGTTTTGTTTCCCAAGATGGTCAATACCCGACCTAACACCGCTTCCTATGAGTAGGGTGAAGGAAGTGGAGCTAGGAATAAGAACCTCCCCATCCACCCTCTCTGGCTGAGGTTATGCTAGATGCTGAGAGGAACAAGCACGAAACCAACCGTCTGCTCCAGCGCATTGAGCAGAACACGGCCCATCAATAGCGCAATGATATGGTGTATATCCATGACTTCATCAAGCTGTATCCACCCACCTTTCATCATTTTGTTGAAACACTCGACGCCGCAGCATCACTCAGAAGTTGCGTTCTACTAACATGGCTGAAGGTGACAAGGTCACTTTTGCAATCTTTGGCAAGGACGACAGGATCATCATCGTATGTCTGGCACTAACCCTGAACGTTCTCATTTCTTTCTTCGTTCAGTTGAGTGTTTCTTATGTTCAGAAAACACCACTTGTCCATTTCAGGGATGCCAAAGTGGCAAGAGGTCTCTCATGGCAGCAGCCGAAGTCTGTTCCGATGTAACCATAAATCCTAGCACCACTATATCTATCTATGTTCCTATATCTCATCATCCGTAGCTATGGTTTCACCAGCCGCCTCCGTGACACATGATGGCATATCTATGTTCTTCTTTCAGGGCTTCACTGCCGTGACCGACCTCGCCCGAGGGTTCTCAACTTGGAGGGAGAATGGACTGCCGGTCAATGGCCGGTGACATCGTCGGCTTCTCTGAATGTTGCTGAAACATAATAATCTGTCATAGTGTGCTCTGCTTCAAGGTTGTATATAGCTAGTGTGGTCGTATTGATCTCGGATTCAAGACACCACAACACAACAGTACACTGAATAATTAACTTGATGTAGCTTGATGTATATGATGTCTGTGCGAATCAATATTACAATTTCGTCTCTTTACTTCCTATAAAGTACCCCCGTTCCAGAATAACCTGTTTGTGGCATGGTGCCCACAAAACAGAACACTTAAATCGAACGGTTTTCACAAAATAGCAAAACAAAACATGTTTGATTACTCGGGTTATCTTCCAATTGAATGACGTGCACTGCACCGTGTCTTCGTTTTTATCATGGCGATGTGCCGGGGCAGAAAAGAACATGGTATTACTAATGCAATGTAGAGTTGCACACAAAGTGGCTAGTTTGCAAAACAGTGCCGTTCCTCCAGAAATGGGAATGTAGAGTTGCAGACAAAGTGGCTAGTTTGGAAAGCCATAAAATTTGTTTAAAAGGGTTCAAACCCAAAAATAATTGGAGCTTTAAGAGTATTTATTTTGGGCCTTGGATTAAGTCAGTAATGTATTTGGTTTGAATTTATATCCTCTATAAAATAAATATAAATGTAGAAATTTGGAAATATGATGTGTAACTTTGGGTGAGTGGCCTGGTGGTTCTGTGCTCCCTTTGAAAACCGAAGGGAATGGGCCGACCCAGAGCGGACCGCTGAAGCGCAGAATCGGATATGCCTATAAGTGGTGCCTCTCAACTGGCATTATATTATATGGTCAAAAAATAAAACTGGCATTATATTATCCTCTGAAAAGATGCATACTATCATTGCCCTTCATTTTGTTAATATAATTCACAAAGTACTAATGTGTCTTACTTATCAACAATTCCCGACAACTAAAGTGTTGTCTCTATGCATCCCTCTTTTTATGCCTGTGCATTTGAGAAGTAATTTTGAGCTTTAGTTAAATATAATTCAGAAAGTACTAATGCGTCTTATTTATCAACAATTCCCGCCAACTAAACTGTTGTCCCTATGCATCCCTCTTTTACGCATGTGCAATTGAGAAGTAATTTGGAGCTTCAGTTATTATGTTGTTGACAATTTTTCTTTCATATAGCTCCAAAAGCGGAATCATCTCATTTGTATAATTTCAAGGTCTAAGTTTCATATGCTATAACTAAGTTCAATTATATGTACTTAGCTTCCATTTCTTTTATTTTTACATGTCAGTAAAACACAACTAAGTAGGAAACGATTGTGATTTGTTTACTTTCAAGATATTTCGATTTATAAATATGATAACTGAACATCTCATTGTATATTTCGATGTGGTGTGAGGTGGCTGCACTGCCATTTAAGTACCTTCAGATGCCCTTTATACTAACTTATTTAATTTCTCCTTGCGGTGTGCTAAGGTTTCTCATAGCTCTTCTTTTTTCCATCTCAAGTCCATCTGTATGCACTAGTAGAAAACAGGGTTTTGGTTTGGGGCTGGCCAGCCCATTAGTCCCGGTTCTTCACGAACCGGGACCAATGGGGGGCATTAGACCCGGTTCATGAGCCCAGGGGGCCAGCCGGGGCCTCGTGGGCATTGGTCCCGGTTCTTGTGGATCCATTTGTCCCGGTTCTAGGCACGAACCGGGACCAATGGTCCATGCTCCTGGCCTACATCCATTGGTACCGGTTCGTGCCATGAACCGGTATAGAAGGGGGGGATTTAGTACCAGTTCATGTCATGAACCGGGGCAAATAAGTTGCCTATATATACCCATCGCCGTGGCAGAGAACTCTGTTTTTTCTGGCCGACGAGGGGAGGGCATTTGGGTGCTCTAGCTCACCTCCTATGCACATGAGGTGTTCGATGAAATGCCCGAGCCACACTAGTTAAACTTTCTCCTCTCGAGGCTCGACCTCGGAGCTCCATTTTTCCCGAGATTTGTCTAGATTTAGCGGTCTGTCACACCCCGTCCCCGTTTTCACCGCCGTTGATCGTCCGGGCCGATCTCGTTGCCGGCACCACCATGGTAAGCCTCTTGTTCTTATCTTGTTTCTGATTTTCTTTAGATAGAGACTTTCTGATTTTCTTACTCTAGATAGATACTTGTCTGATTTTCTCAGTTTTGACACACATAATTATATATAATGCACGCAGATGAACCGGCAATGGATGTATGGTGACAGACACACCTCTGAGTACATTAAGGGCGTGCATAATTTTCTCGAAGTGGCTGAGGCAAACAAGCAAAATGGTTATGTGTTGTCCATGCCCTAAATGTAGGAATACGAAGTCTTACTCTGACCGGAAAATCCTTCACACCCAGCTGCTTTACAAGGGTTTCATGCCACACTATAATGTTTGGACGAGGCACGGAGAAATAGGGGTTATGATGGAAGACGACGAAGAAGAAGAGGACGATGACAACTATGTGCTTCCTGAATACGGTGATGCTGCAATGGGGGGGGGGGGGCTGCTGAAGATCACACTACAGGAATCAGCTGCTTTGCCATCAGCCACGGCGGACGACAAAGGCACGGATGGCGGACGGCAAAGGTCTTTGCCGTCCGCCGCTGACGATAAAAGTGGACGGCAATGTACGGGACGGCAAAGTGCTACATTGCCGTCCGCTTCTGGCGGCTGACGGCAAAGGGTCCTTTGCCATCAGCTGCCGACGGCAAAGAATACTGACGACAATAATTGCGCTGTTACTCTGTTAGGTGGTTAACGGCAAGCCTTTGCCATCGTCCGCTGACAGCAAACATCAGAAGGCCTTTGCCGTCCGCCGCTGTAGGCAAAGTTTTTTTCTCTTTGCCGTCAGCCACTGTTGGCAAACTGACCAAATAGGTCAGCCTCCCAGGAAGCACAGTTGCCTGCCACGTGGCCTCTTTGCCGTCCGCTGCTGATGGCAAAGAGACCTTTGCCATCGGTGGCTGACGGCAAAGAGCCTGCATATTGGCTCTTTTTTTCTGTTTTTTTTAAATCCAACAATTTTCACAGCAAATATATATGACATATATAGATATATTTCACAGATCTATTTAACAGCACATAAGTTTCATCGTACATACATATATAGTTCCATCCACTCATACATAACAAGTTCCATCAAGATAGCAAAGTTGCACATACGTATTACAATGCAAAGTTTCATCAAGATAGCAAGTTCCATCATAGCAAGCTAGAAGAATAGTAGAAGAGAATGAAATTAAAAACAAGCACTCCATCATACCAAGCTAGCTTCCGCAAAATGGCAAATAAGAAAGTTAGGAAAAGGTGACTAGAAGAAGAAGCACGCCATCGTTTGTGAGGTAACTTAGGTGAAATGGATCGTTTATGAGCTAACTTAGGTAAAATGCATCATTTTAGAACTAATGTAGGTAAAATGGATCGTTTATGAGCTAACTAAGCTAATTATGCCATTTTTTACATAAGTAAGGTAAGTACATGTCATTATTGAGCAAACCTAGTTAACTAAGCATACTATAACTAACTTAGGTCATTTTGGAGGAAACAAAGCTAAGTATAGATCGTTTTAGAGCTAACTTAGGTAAAATGGCTGGTTTTGGAGGTCAGTAAGCTTATTAAGTCATTTTGCAGGAAAAGAAGCTACGTCTAGGTCATTAAGGTAAGCATATTGGATGAAATAAAGCTAAGTCTAGGTCTTTATGCATTTGTTAAGCAAAAAACTAGAGAAACTTACCTTGATCATGGAGGTGTGGGAGCGGGCTGACTCAGGCCAGCAGCTGGAGAAGGATCGTGTGATGCTTGTGTGGAGTAACGCTGCGCCAAAGATCATTTCCAATGTTTCGTTAGCATTATGACACTCAAATGTTAAGACTAGCAAGTAACGTCCATTCAAATTAAACTCACCGTGGTCTCAGGAGCAATCTCTGGATCAATGGCTATGGAGCCACGGGACCTCCCGCCACTAGATATCATCACCTGCTCTGGATTGTAGGGGATCTGGCTCGGGTTAAACTCCTCCCCTTTCCTCGCCTTCCCCTTGACTTGCTTGTAAGAGGTAGTGTGGGCCATGGCATACAGGTCGTACCCCTCTGGCACCTTATCCGTCTTATTGTAGCATGCCTGAAAGAGAGAAATAAAGTAAATTAGTAATTAAAGGGCTCAAGCTAGCATGATGAATGAATTGCATTAATAATGAAGCAAACCACATTACCCAATTCCGCCCGAACTTATATAAGCTGGAGCTACCTTGATGGTGTGGCACACCTTCAATTTGGGCACGTTTGTCCTTGGCCTCAGTCGGCTCCCCTTCCATCTTTCAACACCTGCCATGACAAAGAGTAAACAAAATTAGTACAACATAAAAAAAATACCGACATGAATAATAATATGTATATCACTTAAGTGTATCATCATCAAGTACAACATAAAAAATTGAATACCTGACACTACTAATAATCTCGATCAGTATCATCAATAAATGCATAATCATCATCATCACTATAATCAATGACAGGCTCATAGGGTTCAGTGGCATCAACATGTGGAAGGCCACCTTTATGTAATCGGTCAAGCATTGAGAGGTCGTCCGCAGCAGTAACCTCTTCTTGTTCCGGCTCTTCTTGTTCCTCCTCTGGGGTGATGTGGGATTCACTGTCGCTGTCTACTTCAATATTTTGGGGTGAAGTATACCGATTCTTGAAATGCTTTTTGGAAAGACGTGTCTCTTGGAAGAATTCTCCTTCATATGTGTCTGGGTTAATGTGAGGTTCATAATCCTCTTCCTTTGGGGGAGATAGTCTAGCACGTGGCGGCACTTCATAAACGACATCCCAACCTTTCATATTTGGATTAGTTTGGCAGGCCCAGGGTAGATAGAATACTTGGGTCGCCTGTTGAGCCATAATATAGACATCAGGAACATCTAAATGGGTGCTTTGGTTGATTTCAACTAGCCCTATATGTTCATGAGTCCTTCTAGTCTCCTTCGGTTGAAACCAATAACATTTGAAGACTACGACATTCGGTGGGTTTTCACCATAGAATAGAAGTTCATAAATTGCTTCAACTCTCCCATAATACTCGGTACCTCCTTCGCCGATAGCAGATACACAACAATTTGTAGACTTTCGGTCGGCCATAGATAGCTCTTTGCCATAGGTACGAAAACGATACCTGTTGATGTCGTATTTGTCAAATGAACGAACCTTATAGTCAAAACCATTAGCGACTTGTCTCAATTCGGCGTCCATAGACTCTGAATTAGCCTACAAGTTTAATATGAAAGGATTGTTGCATTACGCACAAATTAGCGAATGAAATGAAATTGTCTAATAGAATTTACCGTTTGTTTGAACCAAGAGATGAAACAGGGATAGCCGCCTCCTTGCTTTGCGAGATGCTCATACTCTTCGACGAAATCCTTTTGGATCACCGCTCCATACGAGAATAGGGCGACGTATCGACTGTATGAAATATCCAGGAATAAGAGCAGTTCAAAGGAAATAGAAGTTGCGAAACAATGTACCAAGAACTTACTCGATGTACGGCCGCACTTCTATCAGGTTGTTGAAGATATACAACGAAATGGTCCGCCATTCTTCGTTATCCAAAGATACTGGATTTGAAACACTGGCTGGTGCGAGATTGCCTTTGAATAGGCTGAGGTTGGATCCACCCTTTTTAGGCTCGTCAGCATTGTACCGAGGCTTCGGATTATGCAAATGACGATTTTTGGTTTCGTAGTGTGCTGTCACAAAGTTTGCCGCCTCCTCAGTGATGAATGCCTCAGCCATAAATGCTTCAATTCTACGTTTATTTTTACATTTTTCTCGAAGCATCTTCTGCATCCTCTCAGTTGGGTAGCACCAACGATTTTTCACGCCCCCC
>NC_041393.1:742227837-742239666 GCF_002162155.2 Triticum dicoccoides | reverse complement strand
CGGGAGATGCAAAATCAAATGCTGCATTGGATTAAAGAAGCCCGGTGGAAAGATCTTCTCTAACTTGCAGATCAACTCTGGCGCCAACTCTTCCATTTCTTCTAGCACGCCAGGCGATAGTTCTTTCGCACAAAAAACACAGAAGAAATAGCTGAGTTCTGCCAGTATTAGCCATTCATCCTCAGGGATAAAGCCACGCAACATCACCGGCATTACCCGCTCAATCCATATGTGCCAATCATGACTCTTGAGACCAAATATCTTCAATTTATCAAGACTCGCTCCCCTCTTTAGATTCGCTGCATACCCATCGGGGAACATCAACTGCATTTTCACCCACAAGATAATTTCCCTCATAGCTGGCCTTCCAAGATTGAACCATGCCTTTGGCTTCGTCCAGTTCTGCTTTCCTTTCGGTTCTTTCATGTTTTGTAACGGCCTATCACATAGCGCCTCCAGATCGACTCTAGACTTAGTATTATCCTTTGACTTCCCATCTATGCTAAACAATGTACCAAAAAGTGCCTCGGCGATACTCTTCTCAGTGTGCATCACGTCGATGTTGTGTGGGCAAAGGAGGTCTTTGACGTAAGGCAGATCCCATAAGCATGTTTTGTGAGTCCAGGCATGCTCAGAATTATACCCCTTGAAGTACCCTGGACGCTCTAGATCTGGCTCGAGAGCGTTTAACTGATCCAGGGTCTGTTGGCCTGTCAACGCAGGTGGTGCAGAGTTTTTTACAACTCTACCTCTGATGAAGTTCTTCTTGTCTTTCCTGAACTTATGGCGAGGATCCAGGAACTGTCTATGCATGTCGAAGCAAGAAAACTTGCGACCGGCCTGAAGCCAACGGAACTCAAGAGCTCCCTTGCATGTGGGGCACGGGATGTTGGGAAATGTAGTAATTTCAAAAAAATTCCTACGTACATGCAAGATCATGGTGATGGCATAGCAACGAGAGGGGAGAGTGTCCGTCCACGTACCCTCGTAGACCGTAAGCGGAAGCGTTATGACAACGTGGTTGATGTAGCCGTACGTCTTCACGATCCGACCGATCCAAGCACCGAACGTACGGCACCTCCGAGTTCAGCACACGTTCAGCTCGATGACGATCCCTGGGCTCCGATCCAGCAAAGCTTCGGGGATGAGTTCCGTCAGCACGACGGCGTGGTGACGATGATGATGCTCTACCGGCGCAGGGCTTCGCCTAAATTCCGCGATGATATGACCGAGGTGGAATATGGTGGAGGGGGGCACCGCACACGGCTAAGGAATGATCCGTAGATCAACTTGTGTGTCATGAGGTGCCCCCCTGCCCCCGTATATAAAGGAGGGAGGGGGAGGTGCGGCCGGCCTCCTTGGGGTGCGCCTGGAGGAGTCCTACTCCCACCGGGAGTAGGACTCCCCCCTCTTGCCTTGGTGGAGAAGGAAAGGGGGGAGGGGAAAGAGGAAAGGGGGGCGCCGCCCCCCCTTCCTTGTCCTATTCGAACTAGGGGGGAGGGGGCGCGCGGCCTGCCCTGGCCGGCCCTCCTCTTCTCCCTCATGGCCCACTAAGGCCCATTAACCCCCGGGAGGGTTCCGGTAACCCCCCGGTGTTCCGGTAAAATCCCGATTTCACCCGGAACCTTTCCGATGTCCAAACATAGGCTTCCAATATATCAATCTTTATGTCTCGACCATTTCGAGACTTCTCATCATGTCCGTGATCACATCCGGGAGTCCGAACAAACTTCGGTACATCAAAAGTTATGAACTCATAATAAAACTGTCATCGTAACGTTAAGCGTGCGGACCCTACGGGTTCGAGAACTATGTAGACATGACCTAGAACCATTCTCGGTCAATAACCAATAGAGGGACCTGGATGCCCATATTGGTTCCTACATATTCTACGAAGATCTTTATCGGTCAAACCGCATAACAACATACGTTGTTCCCTTTGTCATCGGTATGTTACTCGCCCGAGATTTGATCGTCGGTATCCAATACCTAGTTCAATCTCGTTACCGGCATGTCTCTTAACTCGTTCCGTAATGCATCATCCCGTAACCAACTCATTTGGTCACATTGCTTGCGAGGCTTATAATGATGTGCATTACCGAGAGGGCCCAGAGATACCTCTCCGACAATCCGAGTGACAAAACCTAATCTCGAAATACGCCAACTCAACATGTACCTTCGGAGACACCTGTAGTACTCCTTTATAATCACCCAGTTACGTTCTGACGTTTGCTAGTACCCAAAGTGTTCCTCCGGTAAACGGGAGTTGCATATTTCTCATAGTTACAGGAACATGTATAAGCCATGAAGAAAGCAATAGCAGTATACTAAACGATCAAGTGCTAGGCTAACGGAATGGGTCATGTCAATCACATCATTCTTCTAATGATGTGATCCCATTAATCAAATGACAACACATGTCTATGGTTAGGAAACATAACCATCTTTGATTAATGAGCTAGTCAAGTAGAGGCATACTAGTGACTATATGTTTGTCTATGTATTCACACATGTATCATGTTTCCGGTTAATACAATTCTAGCATGAATAATAAACATTTATCATGATATGAGGAAATAAATAATAACTTTACTATTGCCTCTAGGGCATATTTCCTTCAGTCTCCCACTTGCACTAGAGTCAATAATCTAGATTACATAGTAATGATTCTAACACCCATGGAGTCTTGGTGTTGATCATGTTTTGCTCGTGAGAGAGGCTTAGTAAACGGGTCTGCAACATTCAGATCCGTATGTATTTTGCAAATCTCTATGTCTCCCACTTGGACTTGGTCCCGAATGGAATTGAAGCGTCTCTTGATGTGCTTGGTCCTCTTGTGAAATCTGGATTCCTTTGCCAAAACAATTGCACCAGTATTGTCACAGAAGATCTTCATTGGTCCCGATGCACTAGGTATGACACCTAGATCGGTAATGAACTCCTTCATCCAGACTCCTTCATTTGATGCTTCAGAAGCAGCTATGTACTCCGCTTCACATGTAGATCCCGCCACGACGCTTTGTTTAGAACTGCACCAACTTACAGCTCCACCATTTAATAAAAACACGTATCCGCTTTGCGATTTAGAATTGTCCGGATCAGTGTCAAAGCTTGCATCAACGTAACCATTTACGACTAGCTCTTTGTCACCTCCATATACGAGAAACATATCCTTAGTCCTTTTCAGGTATTTCAGGATGTTCTTGACCGCTGTCCAGTGATCCACTCCTGGATTACTTTGGTACCTTCCTGCCAAGCTTATTGCTAAGCATACGTCAGGTCTAGTACACAGCATTGCATACATGATAGAGCCTATGGCTGAAGCATAGGGAACATCTTTCATTTTTTCTCTATCTTCTGCTGTGGTCGGGCATTGAGTTTGACTCAACTTCACACCTTGTAGCACAGGCAAGAAACCTTTCTTTGCCTGATCCATTTTGAACTTTTTCAAAATTTTGTCAAGGTATGTGCTTTGTGAAAGTCCTATTAAGCGTCTTGATCTATCTCTATAGATCTTGATGCCCAATATGTAAGCAGCTTCACCGAGGTCTTTCATTGAAAAACTTTTATTCAAGTATCCCTTTATGCTATCCAGAAATTCTATATCATTTCCAATTAATAATATGTCATCTACATATAAAATCAGAAATGCTACAGAGCTCCCACTCACTTTCTTGTAAATACAGGCTTCTCCAAAAGTCTGTATAAAACCATATGCTTTGATCACACTATCAAAACGTTTATTCCAACTCCGAGATGCTTGCACCAGTCCATAAATGGATCGCTGGAGCTTGCACACTTTGTTAGCACCTTTTGGATCAACAAAACCTTCTGGTTGCATCATATACAACTCTTCTTCCAGAAATCCATTCAAGAATGCAGTTTTGACATCCATTTGCCAAATTTCATAATCATGAAATGCAGCAATAGCTAACATGATTCGGACAGACTTAAGCATCACTACGGGTGAGAAAGTCTCATTGTAGTCAACCCCTTGAACTTGTCGAAAACCTTTCGCAACAAGTCGAGCTTTATAGACAGTTATATTACCATCAGCGTCAGTCTTCTTCTTAAAGATCCATTTATTCTCAATGGCTTGCCGATCATCGGGCAAGTCAACCAAAGTCCATACTTTGTTTTCGTACATGGATCCCATCTCAGATTTCATGGCCTCTAGCCATTTTGCGAAATCTGGGCTCATCATCGCTTCCTCATAGTTCGTAGGTTCATCATGGTCAAGTAACATGACTTCCAGAATAAGATTACCGTACCACTCTGGTGCGGGTCTTACTCTGGTAGACCTACGAGGTTCAGTAGAAACTTGATCTGAAGTTTCATGATCAATATCATCAGCTTCCTCACTAGTTGGTGTAGTTCTCACAGGAACCGGTTCTTGTGATGAACTACTTTCCAACAAGGGAGTAGATACAGTTATCTCATCAACTTCTACTTTCCTCCCACTCACTTCTTTCGAGAGAAACTCCTTCTCTAGAAAGGATCCGATTTTAGCAA
The DNA here is from genome assembly GCF_002162155.2 of Triticum dicoccoides. Classification (NCBI taxonomy): domain Eukaryota; kingdom Viridiplantae; phylum Streptophyta; class Magnoliopsida; order Poales; family Poaceae; genus Triticum; species Triticum dicoccoides. Next base: position 742,235,154 of record NC_041393.1, on the reverse strand, counting down.
CGAAAATCTTGCCCTCAGATCTGTGATAGAAGGTGTACCCAATAGTCACTTTTGGGTATCCTATGAAGACACATTTCTCCGATTTGGGTTCGAGCTTATCTGGTTGAAGTTTCTTCACATAAGCATCGCAGCCCCAAACTTTAAGAAACGACAACTTTGGTTCCTTGCCAAACCACAGTTCATAAGGTGTTGTCTCAACGGATTTTGATGGTGCCTATTTAACGTGAATGCGGCCGTCTCTAAAGCATAACCCCAAAACGATAGCGGTAAATCAGTAAGAGACATCATAGATCGCACCATATCTAGTAAAGTACGATTACGACGTTCGGACACACCATTTCGTTGTGGTGTTCCGGGTGGCGTGAGTTGCGAAACTATTCCGCATTGTTTCAAGTGTAGACCAAACTCGTAACTCAAATATTCTCCTCCACGATCAGATCGTAGAAACTTTATTTTCTTGTTATGATGATTTTCCACTTCACTCTGAAATTCTTTTAACTTTTCAAATGTTTCAGACTTGTGTTTCATTAAGTAGATATACCCATATCTGCTCAAATCATCTGTGAAGGTGAGAAAATAACGATACCCGCCGCGAGCCTCAACATTCATTGGACCACAAACATCAGTATGTATGATCTCCAACAAATCAGTTGCTCGCTCCATAGTTCCGGAGAACGGCATTTTAGTCATCTTGCCCATGAGGCATGGTTCGCAAGTACCAAGTGATTCATAATCAAGTGATTCCAAAAGCCCATCAGTATGGAGTTTCTTCATGCGCTTTACACCGATATGACCTAAACGGCAGTGCCACAAATAAGTTGCACTATCGTTATCAACTCTGCATCTTTTGGTTTCAACACTATGAATATGTGTATCACTACTATCGAGATTCAATAAAAATAGACCACTCTTCAAGGGTGCATGAGCATAAAAGATATTACTCATATAAATAGAACAACCATTATTCTCTGATTTAAATGAATAACCGTCTCGCATCAAACAAGATCTAGATATAATGTTCATGCTCAGCGCTGGCACCAAATAACAATTATTTAGGTCTAAAACTAATCCCGATGGTAGATGTAGAGGTAGCGTGCCGACCGCGATCACATCGACTTTGGAACCATTTCCCACGCGCATCCTCACCTCGTCCTTAGCCAAACTTCGCTTAATTCGTAGTCCCTGTTTCGAGTTGCAAATATTAGCAACAGAACCAGTATCAAATACCCAGGTGCTACTGCGAGCATTAGTAAGGTACACATTAATAACATGTATATCACATATACCTTTGTTCACTTTGTCATCCTTCTTATCCGCCAAATACTTGGGGCAGTTCCGCTTCCAGTGTCCAGTCTGCTTGCAGTAGAAGCACTCAGTTTCAGGCTTAGGTCCAGACTTGGGTTTCTTCTCTTGAGCAGCAACTTGCTTGCTGTTCTTTTTAAAGTTCCCCTTCTTCTTCCCTTTGCCCTTTTTCTTGAAACTGGTGGTCTTGTTAACCATCAACACTTGATGCTCCTTTTTGATTTCTACCTCCGCAGCTTTTAGCATTGCGAAGAGCTAGGGAATAGTTTTGTTCATCCCTTGCATATTATAGTTCATCACGAAGCTCTTGTAGCTTGGTGGCAGTGATTGGAGAATTCTGTCAATGACACTATCATCAGGAAGATTAACTCCCAGTTGAATCAAGTGATTATTATACCCAGACATTTTGAGTATGTGTTCACTGACAGAACTATTCTCCTCCATCTTGCACCTATAGAACTTATTGGAGACTTCATATCTCTCAATCCGGGCATTTGCTTGAAATATTAACTTCAACTCCTGAAACATCTCATATGCTCCATGATGTTCAAAACATCGTTGAAGACCCGGTTCTAAACCGCAAAGCATGGCACACTGAACTATCGAGTAGTCATCAGCTTTGCTCTGCCAGATGTTCTTAACGTCGTCAGTTGCATCAGCAGCAGGCCTGGCACCCAGCGGTGCTTCCAGGACGTAACTTTTCTGTGCAGCAATGAGGATAATCCTCAGGTTACGGACCCAGCCCGTGTAATTGCTACCATCATCTTTCAACTTTGCTTTCTCAAGGAACGCATTAAAATTTAACGGAACAACAGCACGAGCCATCTATCTACAAACAAACATAGACAAGCAAAATACTATCAGGTACTAAGTTCATGATAAATTTAAGTTCAATTAATCATATTACTTAAGAACTCCCACTTAGACAGACATCTCTCTAGTCATCTAAGTGATCACGTGATCCAAATCAACTAAACCATGTCCGATCATCACGTGAGATGGAGTAGTTTCAATGGTGAACATCACTATGTTGATCATATCTACTATATGATTCATGTTCAACCTTTCGGTCTCCGTGTTCCGAGGCCATATCTATATATGCTAGGCTCGTCAAGTATGACCTGAGTATCCGCGTGTGCAACTGTTTTGCACCCGTTGTATTTGAACGTAGATCCTATCACACCCGATCATCACGTGGTGTCTCAGCACGAAGAACTTTCGCAACGGTGCATACTCAGGGAGAACACTTCTTGATTATTAAGTGAGAGATCATCTTAAAATGCTACCGTCAATCAAAGCAAGATAAGATGCATAAAGGATAAACATCACATGCAATCAATATAAGTGATATGATATGGCCATCATCATCTTGTGCTTGTGATCTCCATCTTCAAAGCACCGTCGTGATCACCATCGTCACCGGCGTGACACCTTGATCTCCATCGTAGCATCGTTGTCGTTACGCCATCTATTGCTTCTACGACTATCGCTACCGCTTAGTGATAAAGTAAAGCAATTACAGGGCGTTTGCATTTCATACAATAAAGCGACAACCATATGGCTCCTGCCAGTTGCCGATAACTTCGGTTACAAAACATGATCATCTCATACAATAAAATATAGCATCACGTCTTGACCATATCACATCACAACATGCCCTGCAAAAACAAGTTAGACGTCCTCTACTTTGTTGTTGCAATTTTTACATGGCTGCTACGGGCTCAGCAAGAACCGTTCTTACCTACGCATCAAAACCACAATGATAGTTTGTCAAGTTGGTGTTGTTTTAACCTTCGCAAGGACCGGGCGTAGCCACACTCGGTTCAACTAAAGTGAGAGAGACAGACTCCCGTCGGTCACCTTTAAGCAACGAGTGCTCGTAGCAGTGAAACCAGTCTCGCGTAAGCGTACGCGTAATGTCGGTCCGGGCCGCTTCATCTCACAATGCCGCTGAACCAAAGTATGACATGCTGGTAAGCAGTATGACTTATATCGCCCACAACTCACTTGTGTTCTACTCGTGCATATAACATCAACGCATAAAACCTAGGCTTGGATGCCACTGTTGGGGAACGTAGTAATTTCAAAAAAATTCCTACGTACGTGCAAGATCATGGTGATGGCATAGCAACGAGAGGGGAGAGTGTCCGTCCACGTACCCTTGTAGACCGTAAGCGGAAGCGTTATGACAACGCGGTTGATGTAGTCGTACGTCTTCACGATCCGACCGATCCAAGCACCGAATGTACGGCACCTCCGAGTTCAGCACACGTTCAGGTCGATGACGATCCCCGGGCTCCGATCCAACAAAGCTTCGGGGATGAGTTCCGTCAGCACGACGGCATGGTGACGATGATGATGCTCTACCGGCGCAGGGCTTCGCCTAAACTCCGTGATGATATGACCGAGGTGGAATATGGTGGAGGGGGGCACCGCACACGGCTAAGGAACGATCCTTAGATCAACTTGTGTGTCATGGGGTGCCCCCCTGCCCCCGTATATAAAGGAGGGAGGGGGAGGTGCGGCTGGCCCCCTTGGGGTGCGCCTGGAGGAGTCCTACTCCCACCGGGAGTAGGACTCCCCCCTCCTGCCTTGGTGGAGAAGGAAAGGGGGGAGGGGAAAGAGCAAAGGGGGGCGCCGCCCCCCCCCTTCCTTGTCCTATTCGGACTAGGGGGGGAGGGGGCGCGCGGTCTGCCCTGGCCGGCCCTCCTCTTTTCCCTCATGGCCCACTAAGGCCCATTAACCCCCGGGAGGGTTCCGGTAACCCCCCGGTGTTCCGGTAAAATCCCGATTTCACCCGAAACCTTTCCGATGTGCAAACATAGGCTTCCAATATATCAATCTTTATGTCTCGACCATTTCGAGACTCCTCGTCATGTCCGTGATCACATCCGGGACTCTGAACAAACTTCGGTACATCAAAACTTATGAACTCATAATAAAATTGTCATCATAATGTTAAGCGTGCGGACCCTACGGGTTCGAGAACTATGTAGACATGAGTTAGAACCATTCTCGGTCAATAACCAATAGCGGGACCTGGATGCCCATATTGGTTCCTACATATTCTACGAAGATCTTTATCGGTCAAACCGCATAACAACATACGTTGTTCCCTTTGTCATCGGTATGTTACTCGCCCGAGATTTGATCGTCGGTATCCAATACCTAGTTCAATCTCGTTACCGGAAAGTCTCTTTACTCGTTCCGTAATGCATCATCCCGTAACCAACTCATTTGGTCACATTGCTTGCAAGGCTTATAATGATGTGCATTACCGAGAGGGCCCAGAGATACCTCTCCGACAATCGGAGTGACAAAACCTAATCTCGAAATACGCCAACTCAACATGTACCTTCGGAGACACCTGTAGTACTCCTTTATAATCACCCAGTTACGTTGTGACGTTTGGTAGTACCCAAAGTGTTCCTCCGGTAAATGGGAGTTGCATATTTCTCATAGTTACAGGAACATGTATAACTCATGAAGAAAGCAATAGCAGTATACTAAACGATCAAGTGCTAGGCTAACGGAATGGGTCATGTCAATCACATCATTCTTCTAATGATGTGATCCCATTAATCAAATGACAACACATGTCTATGGTTAGGAAACATAACCGTCTTTGATTAATGAGCTAGTCAAGTAGAGGCATACTAGTGACTATATGTTTGTCTATGTATTCACACATGTATCATGTTTCTGGTTAATACAATTATAGCATGAATAATAAACATTTATCATGATATGAGGAAATAAATAATAACTTTATTATTGCCTCTAGGGCATATTTCCTTCACGGGAACCTTCCATGCACACACCAGCCAACGAATAGCGCATACGCCGGCAACTCATGCGTCGAGTACATGTACCAGACACGCATTATGAAGTTTCGTTTACTATAGGCGTCGTATGTCTTGAACCCATTATCCCAGGCTTCTTGCAATTCGTCCTTAAGCGGCTGCATGTACACATTCATATTTTTCCCCAGATAGTTGGGCCCTGGAATTATCAACGTTAGGAAAATGTTCTTTCTTTGCATAATCTGTCCAGGGGGGAGATTGAGTGGAAAGACAAATACGGGCCAACAACTGTATTGGGCTGCCGTCATACCAAACACACTGAACCCATCGGTGCTGATGCCGACTCGAGGATGCCTCGGATCTGCCGCTTTGTCAGCATGTAATTCATCAAACTTTTTCCATGCAAGACCATCCGATGTGTGTACCATCATCAGATTACCATCTGTATCTAGATCGGTTCTTTTGCCTGTTTGTGCCATGTCATCTGTCTGGCCGTCTCTTCGACCATGAAAAGACGTTGAAGTCTTGGTACGATTGGCATATACCGAAGAACACTAACAAGGATTTTGGTTTGTGTCTTCTCACCCATACCGTTGTCTACCACAATATACCTGGAACACTTGCAAATGGGACAATAGTTCAAGTCTGCATAGTCAAGCCTAAATAAGGCACATCCTTTCTCACAGGCATGTATCTTCTCATAGGGCATCTTGAGTGCACGGAGGATTTTGTCCGACTGGTACAGGTTTGCAGGCATTACATGGCCTTTGGGTAGAAAGCGTCCAAATACTGTCATAATTGCGTCATAGAATTCTCTGCCCAAGTTGAACTGAGCCTTCAAAGCCATTACTTGTGAGATGGCATCCAACTGACAAAGCTCAGTGTGCTCATGGAGCGGACGTTTTGAAGACTCCAACATTTCATTAAAGGCCTTTGCAGATTCCTCCATCTCCTCGTCCGAATCCCGAGCATCATCATAGTCTTGCACCATGTTTTCCATCCCGGTACCATGCTCATCGGTGCGACGATGATCCACCTCAGCTCAGTCACGTTGGGCAGACTCACCATGAAATGTCCACACCGTATAATCGGCCGTAAAACCATTCTTCTACAGGTGTTTACCCATTTCAGCCTCTGTCCTCTTTTCCCAATTGCCGCATCGGAAACAGGGGCACCAAGTTTTCCTCTGGCCATTTGCAAATGCGGCTTGCACAAACCCCTTGGTTTTTGTGAACCATTCAGCGCTCCATTTGTTCTGACTAGTGTGACCGGTATACATCCATGCACGATCACTCATCTTGACTTTCAGAGCTACTGGACACATAACAATTATATATATAATTCACCATGTATATATTCATCATTTGATCTACTTTGTCAATTTTATTACGTCCATGCAACCTACACTCTAATAGGTAATGATAGGTCCTAATCCCACCCGAGTATGTGTAGATTGGGTTCATTTTCCCAAGCTATGCTCCGGATCCAACGCAAAATTTCGGCAGCACCTCCCCGCTGTTCTCCTGATACACGTCTCTACAATAAACAGAGAGGATGTGTACCCGGAGAACAACAGGGGAGGCACTGACGAAATTTATGCATCGGATCCGGAGCAAAGCATATGGGAAAACGAACCCAATCTAAACATACTCGGGCTGTCCATGGATAGCGTTGGACAATTCGAAAGAATCAAGGTTATAAATATACAAATGCATGCATATTTATAACTATGACGCTTTCGAACAAGAGACACATATTGGTTACGCATACTGATGATTCAAGACACATATATAGCTAGCTACCAAATTTCATGTCATTTGGGCAAATAATTAATTGGGGAGAAGGACATGTCATTTGTGCTCACCCATGAACGAAGGGGCAGAGCTCGTCAAACACACGGCGAGGTCGTCGAACACCAAACCTCGCAGCGATGAAACAACTGCACATTTAAATCTACCCGATCAACACAATTATATATGATGTTTTTCATAACAATATCGAAAAATATATGACCTAACTAATAATTCACAAATATATAACCCCGTCGGCCTCTGGAAGGCGAAAGAGCACCTTTTCGGGAGGTTTAGGGGGTCGGGGTGTCATGTCGGTGTCGGGGTGCTGTTTCGGGGTTAGGGTGTCGTGTCGGGGTCGGGGTGTCGGGGTGTGGTGTCGTGGTCTGTGTGTCGGGGTGTGGTGTCGGGGTCGGGGTGTC
>NC_041393.1:742222865-742227197 GCF_002162155.2 Triticum dicoccoides | reverse complement strand
GAGAGATGAGTAATGGGCGGGGGAGGGGGCTCGGCCATTAGTTAGGTTAGTTAGGGTAGCCTTTGCCATCCGCCCTCCCTTGCCATCCGCTTTTGTTCATATTTGCCGTCTGCGGCGGACGGCAAAGCGGGGGGACGTTAAGTATTTTTTCTCCAGCTCGTCAGTGGGACTCCCCTCCCTCTTTGCCGTCTGCTAGCGGACGGCAAAGATTCTTTGCCATCAGCTAGCGGACGGCAAAGAACATGCTGATGGCAAAGGCTTTCTTTGCCATCAGCCAGTTCTTTGCCGTCTGCTTTCGGGTAGCTGATGGCAAAGAGCTTCTTTGTCGTCTGCTAGCTGACGGCAAAGAGCTGGCATATGGCAAAGTAGCTGATTCCAGTAGTGTCAAGAGGAACCAGACGATGTGCCCGATGATGCTGCAACGGGGGAAGCTACTAAAGATCAAGAGGAACCAGACGATGTGCCCAATTATGATGATCTCTGCCGGCTCATTGTCGATGCAAAGACGCGGTGCGAAAGTGAAAAGGAGAAGCTGAAGTTCGATCACATGTTAGACGATCACAAAAAAGGGTTGTACCCCAATTGCGAAGAAGGCAACACAAAGCTGGGTACCGTACTGGAATTACTACAGTGGAAGGCAGAGAATGCTGTGCCTGACAAATGATTTGAGAAGCTACTGAAAATATTGAAGAAGAAGCTTCCAAAGGATAATGAATTGCTCGACAGTATGTACGCAGCAAAGAAGGTCGTATGCCCTCTAGGATTGGAGGTGCAGAAGATAAATGCATGCCCTAATGACTGCATCCTCTACCATGGTGCGTACAAGGATTTGAACGCATGCACGATATGCGGTGCATTGCGGTATAAGATCAGACGAGATGACCCTGGTGATGTTGACGGCGAGCCCCGCAGGAAGAGAGTTCCTGCGAAGGTGACGTGGTATGCTCCTATAATACCACGGTTGAAACGACTGTTCAGAAACAAAGAGCATGCCAAGTTGATGCGATGGCACAGTGAGGACCGTAAGAAAGACGGGAAGTTGAGAGCACCCGCTGACGGATCGCAGTGGAGAAAAATCAAGAGAGAGTACTGGGCTGAGTTTGCACGTGACCCAAGGAACGTATGGTTTGGTTTAAGCGCGGATGGCATTAATACTTTCGGGGAGCAGAGCAGCAATCACAACACCTAGCCTGTGACTCTATGTATGTATAACCTTCCTCCTTGGATGTGCATGAAGCGGAAGTTCGTTATGATGCCAGTTCTCATCCAAGGCCCTAAGCAACCCGGCAACGACATTGATGTGTACCTAAGGCCATTAGTTGAAGAATTTTTACAGTTGAGGAATAGAAATGGTGTTCGTGCATGGGATGAGCACAGACAGGAGGAATTTAACATGCACGTGTTGCTGTTTGTAACCATCAACGATTGGCCCGCTCTCAGTAACCTTTCAGGATAGACAAACAAGGGATACCACGCATGCACACACTGTTTAGCTGACTCCAAAAGTATATACCTGGACAAATGTAGGAAGAATGTGTACCTGGGCCATTGTCGATTTCTTCCGACCAACCATCAATGTCGAAAGAAAGGCAAGCATTTCAAAGGCGAGGCAGATCACTGGAAGAAGCCCGCCATGCGTACCGGTGATCACGTACTTGCTATGGTCAATCATTTACACGTAATCTTTGGAAACGGTCCCGACGGACAAGCCGTTCCGAGTGACGCTGGGGGACACGCACCCATGTGGAAGAAGAAATCTATATTTTGGGACCTACCCTACATGAAAGACCTAGAGGTCCGCTCTTCGATCGACGTGATGCACGTGACGAAGGACCTTTGCATGAACCTGCTAGGTTTCTTGGGCATGTATGGGAAAACAAAAGATACAGCTGAGGCACGGGAGGACTTGCAACATTTGCATGAAAAAGACGGCATGCCTCCAAAGCAGTATGAAGGTCCTGCCAGCTACGCTCTTACCAAAAAAGAGAAGGAAATCTTCTTTGAATGCCTGCTTACTATGAAGGTCCCGACTGGTTTCTCGTAGAATATAAAGGGAAGAATAAATATGGCAGAGAAAAAGTTCCGGAACCTAAAGTCTCATGACTGCCACGTGATTATGACGCAACTGCTTCCGGTTGCATTGAGGGGGCTTCTACCGGAAAACGTCTGATTAGCCATTGTGAAGCTATGTGCATTCCTCAATGCAATCTCTCAGAAGGTGATCGATCCAGAAATCATACCAAGGCTAAGGAGTGATGTGGTGCAATGTCTTGTCAGTTTCGAGCTGGTGTTCCCACCATCCTTCTTCAATATCATGACGCACATCTTAGTTCATCTAGTTGACGAGATTGTCATTCTGGGCCTCGTATTTCTACACAATATGTACCCCTTTGAGAGGTTGATGGGAGTCCTAAAGAAATATGTCCGTAACCGCGCTAGGCCAGAAGGAAGCATCTCCATGGGCCATCAAACAGAGGATGTCATTGGGTTTTGTGTTGACTTCATTCCTGGCCTTAAGAAGATAGGTCTTCCTGCATCGCGGTATGAGGGGAGACTGACTGGAAAAGGCACACTTGGAGGGGACTCAATAATATGCAGGGACTGATATTCTTGGTCTCAAGCACACTACACACTACTAATGAACTCTAACTTGGTGACCCCGTATGTCAATGAACACAAGAACAGTCTGCGCTCCAAACACCCGGAGTGGTGCGATGACTGGATTACAAGTGAACACATCAGGACTTTCAGCAGTTGGTTGGAAACACGTCTCAGAGGTGAGAACACTGTTTGCGCTGAGCTGTACTCGTTGTCCAGGGGACCATCTTCGACTGTATTGACTTACAAAGGATACGAGATAAATGGGAATACATTTTACACGATCGCCCAAGATCAAAAGAGCACCAACCAAAACAGCAGTGTCCGCTTTGATGCAGCAACCGAGAGGGGAAAGACACATTTTATGGTTACATAGTGGACATATGGGAACTTGACTACGGACATGATTTTAAGGCCCCTTTGTTTAAGTGCAACTGGGTCAATCTATCAGCAGGCGGGTGAGGGAGTCCTGGATTAGGGGGTATCCGGACAGCCAGACTATATACATCGTCTGAACTATTTAAGCGTGAAGATACAAGACTCAAGACTCTGGCTCGTGTCCGGGTGGGACTCTCCTTTGCGTGGAAGACAAGCTTGGCGTCTCAGATATTATATTTCCTTCCTTGTAACCGACTCCATGTAAACCCTAGCCCTCTCTGACGTCTATATAAACCGGAGAGGTTGGTCCTTAGAAGGCCGATCACATTTACAATCATACCATCATAGGCTAGCTCCTAGGGTTTAGCCTCTACGATCTCATGGTAGATCTACTCTTGTACTACTCATATCTTCAATATTAATCAAGCAGGAAGTAGGGTTTTACCTCCATCGAGAGGTCCCGAACCTGGGTAGACATTGTGTCCCTTGCTTCCTGTTACCATCAGCCTAAGACGCACAGATCGGGACCCCCTACCCGAGATACGCCGGTTTTGACACCGACATTGGTGCTTTCATTGAGAGTTCCTCTGTGTCGTCGCTTCGAGGCTTGATGGCGTCTTCAATGGCCAACAACACGGTCCAGGGCGAGACTTTTCTCCCCAGATAGATCTTTGTGTTCGGCGGCTTCGCACTGCGGGCCAATTCGCTTGGTCATCTGGAGCAGATCGACAGCTACGCCCCTGGCCACCAGATCAGGTTCGGAAACTTGAACTACACGGCGGACATTCACGAAGACATGATCTTCTATGGATTCGGGCCTGTGCCAAGAGCGCCGGACAGTCACAACGAGCACGGCCTAGACCTGCTATCGGACAATGCTCGGGACATCATCCCTGCAGTAGCCCCGGATCTAAATCTGGAACAGGTTGCGTTGCCCAAGGACGGAGGGGTGGACCCCGCCCTTGGCGGTGGAGCCGAACACAGGTCTCACCTCTGTGGAGGCCTGTAACCCCGGGCCCCCGGACTCGTATCCGGTTGTTGGTTCCGGTCCACATACCCTCGATCCATCCAAGCCAGGTTGGGCTCCGGTAAGGGAGTTTACCGCTACGGACATCTTTCAGCACTCGCCCTTTGGCGACATGCTGAACTCATTAAAGTCTCTCTCTTTGTCAGGAGGCTCTAGGCCGAACTATGTCTAGCTTGAGTGGGAAGCAGGCGACGAAGGAATTCGCTGCCCACCCACCACCCACTTCATTGCCACGGTCGATGATTTAACCGACGTGCTTGACTTCGACTCCGAAGACATCGACGGTATGGACGACAATGCAGGAGACACACAGGAGACACTGCCCACAG
>NC_041393.1:742175024-742222630 GCF_002162155.2 Triticum dicoccoides | reverse complement strand
ATATGGTGGACACTCCGAAAGAAACAAATGGCGATGAGACAATGGAGGATAACCCCTCCAAGAAAAAAGCAAAACATGGGCGTCGCCAGCGCCGCTCCAAGCCCCGCCAAGGCAATACCAGCACCGGAGACGAAAACAATCCGGACGGTGCCGAAGATGAATACAACCCCGATCAACCCGCCTTCGAGCAGGCCGAGCATGAGGATGGGCAAGATAGTCCAGATGAACAGGCGACGGACGGGTATCTGGAGGAGGACAACTACATGCCCCCCTTCGAAGATGAGATTAGCCTTAGCGACGACGAGTTCGGCGTGCGTGAGGACCCCGCGGAGCAGGAGCGCTTCAAGCGCCGGCTTATTGCCACTGCGAGGAGCCTGAAGAAGAAGCAGCAGCAGCTTCAAGCTGATCAAGATCTACTCACAGATAGATGGACGGAAGTCCTGGCAGCCGAGGAATATGGACTCGAGCGCCACATGACTGACCGGCCGCCTCGAGGTCGAGATAAAACGACATATCAGCCCGAATACCAGCCTGCACCGCCGCGCCAGTTTACTACGGCCCGGGGCAATACTTAGGACCTGCGTGATAGATTGGATAGCACCGCAGGACAACCAAGATCGATCTACGGATCACGGAGGCGCGCTGCAGCACATGACGATGACTGTCATACCAGATACACTAACAGTAAATCCGGCCGGCCCGAACACAACCAGCCAGATTTGGCTGGACTGCATCGTGACATAGCCTGGCACAGAGGCGCCGCACACCACCTCTGCTTCACTGATGAAGTGATGGATACCGAATTCCCAGAAGGGTTCAAACACGTAAACATCGAATCATATGATGGCACAACAGACCCCGTGGTATGGATTGAAGACTTCCTTCTCCACATCCACATGGCCCACGGAGATGATCTACATGCCATCAAGTATCTTCCCCTTAAGCTCAAAGGACCCGCTCGGCACTAGCTTAACAGCCTGCCAGCAAATTCCATTGGTAGTTGGGAAAACCTGGAAGACGCATTCCTTGACAATTTCCAAGGAACATATGTGCGACCTCCGGATGCCGATGACTTGAGCCACATCACTCAACGGCCCTGAGAATCAGCCAGGAAATTCTGGACCCGGTTCCTAACTAAAAAGAACCAAATAGTTGACTGTCCAGACACCGAAGCCCTGGCGGCTGAGGGAGTCCTGGATTAGGGGGTGTCCGGATGGCCGGACTATGACCTTCGGCCGGACTCCCGGACTATGAAGATACAAGATTGAAGACTCCGTCCCGTTTCCGGATGGGACTTTCCTTGGCGTGGAAGGCAAGCTTGGCGATACGATATGAAGATCTCCTCCTGTTGTAACCGACTCTGTGTAACCCTAGCCCTCTCCGGTGTCTATATAAACCGGAGAGTTTTAGTCCGTAGGACGAACAACAATCATAACATAGGCTAGCTTCTAGGGTTTAGCCTCTCTGATCTCGTGGTAGATCCACTCTTGTACTACCCATATCATCAATATTAATCAAGCAGGAGTAGGGTTTTACCTCCATCGAGAGGGACCGAACCTGGGTAAAAACATCGTGTCCCTTGTCTCCTGTTACCATCCTCCTAGACGCACAGTTCGGGACCCCCTACCCGAGATCCGCCGGTTTTGACACCGAGATTGGTGCTTTCATTGAGAGTTCCTCTGTGTCATCGCCTTTAGGCCCGATGGCTTCTTCGATCATCAATCATGACACGGTCCAGGGGGAGATCTTTCTCCCCGGACAGATCTTTGTATCCGGCGGCTTCGCACTTCGGGCCAACTCGCTTGGCCATTTGGAGCAGATCGAAAGCTACGCCCCTGGCCATCAGGTCAGGTTTGGAAGCTTAAACTACACGTCCGACATCCGCGGGGACTTGATCTTCGAAGGACTCGAGCCACGACCGAGCGTGCCGCACTGTCTCGATGGGCATGATCTAGCTCTGCCGCCGGACAACGCCCAGAGCATCGCTCAGGTGCCCGCTCCGACCATTAGCTCGGAGCCTGCTGCGCTAGTCGGGGATGGACGGTTGGACACCACCCCGAGAGCCACACTCTCTACGGCAATAGAGCCAAATACCAGCCTAGTCCTTTACAGGGCCCGTGACTCCAAGGTGCCGGACTCCTCTCTGGACTCCGTATATTCCGCACCCCTTCCGATCAAACCCGATTGGGCTCTGATCATGGAGATCACCGCCACGGACGTCTTTAAGCACTCGCCCTTTGGCGACATCCTGAATTCACTAAAGTATCTCTCTTTGTTAGGAGAGCCCTGGCCGGATTACGGTCAGCATGGTTGGGATGCGGTCAACAAAGAAATTCGAAACCCACCCACAACCCACTTGGTAGCCACTGTCGACGATCAAACCGACATGCTCGACTTCGAATCCGAAGACATCTACGGTTTGGACGCCGATAAAGGAGACGAACAAGGACTAGCACCTATAGGGCATTGTAAAGCCGCCTCATCATACGATGTATACATGGTGGACACACCTAACAGAAATGACAACGAGGATCAAAAGGGCGCAACCAGGGATCGCTCCCCACAAAAACAATCAAAGCGGCGGAGTAAGCGCAAGGCCAAGCCCCACCTCGACAAAGACCCAGCCATAGAGCAGGGTGAATCAACGGAAGACGAACATGCCATCGAGCAACCGTCCAAACAGGGCGGACAATCCGAACAACCCATCAACGGGAAAGATAATAGTCCGGACGACCTCACACCGGAAAAATTGCTGGAACATCAGAACCTCCACCAAAGACTCGTTGTCACTGCACGTAGCCTGAAAAAGCAGAAGCGGAGGCTCAAAACAGCAGAAGATGCACTCAGGATCAGATGCGGCAAAGTACTCAATACCGCACACAAATACGGCAACAGTCATCATACAAAAGAGCTACCCGAAGCGGAAACTACTTCCAGAATTTGATGAAGAGGACATAAAGCCCCAGCAGTCAAAAAATAAGGAAGCCACAAGGCCGGATAGACGACCCCACGATCGATCTCAAGCAAAGAAGGGCGCCGCACTCAATATGGCGCGCGACCCGCCCAAGAATTCGCATCAAAAAACTGGCCCACCCAGATCCATCTACGGGTCGAGAAAGCAAGCTCCAGTGGGCAATGCAATGCAAAAAATATCCAAACATCGCGGCACACCTAAATATAGGGGCGCCGCGCACCCCCTATGTTTCACCGATGAGGTGCTGGACCACGAATTTCCAGCGGGATTCAAGCCAGTAAACATAGAAGCATACGACGGAACAACAGACCCTCGAGTCTGGATCGAGGATTATATCCTCCACATACACATGGCTAGAGGAGATGACCTCCATGCCATAAAATACTTACCCCTTAAGCTCAAAGGGCCAGCCCGGCATTGGCTTAAAAGCCTTCCCGAAAACACCATGAGAAGTTGGGAAGCGCTCGAGGATGCTTTCCGGGCAAATTTTCAAGGGACCTATGTCCGACCTCCAGATGTAGATGATCTGAGTCATATAACTCAGCAGCCCGGAGAGTTAGCCCGGAAACTCTGGAACAGGTTCCTCACTAAAAAGAATCAGATAGTCGACTGTCCAGACGCCGAGGCTCTAGCAGCTTTCAAACACAGTGTCCGAGACGAATGGCTCGCCAGACACTTCGGCCAAGAAAAGCCAAGAACAATGGCCGCATTAACAAGCCTCATGACCCGCTTTCATGCAGGAGAGGACAACTGGTTGGCAAGAAGCAGCACCAGCAACCCGAATACATCCGAACCCAGAGATGGGAACGGGAAACCGCGCCGTACCAAAGAACCGCGCCGGATAAAGGACAACAGCCCGATGAGCACGGCAGTAAACGCCGGATTCAAAAGCTCTCGGCAAAATCAGAAAAAGCCGTCCCCAAAGATGACAGGGACGAGCTATCCAACCTCCACAAAATCTTGGACAAAATATGTAAAATCCACAGCACTCCTAGGAGACCTGCAAACCATACCCACAGAGATTGTTGGGTCTTCAAGCAGCCCGGCAAACTCAACGCCGAACACAAGGGGCTCGACACACCAAGCGAGGATGACGACGCACCCCACAAGCAGAACACCAGAGAACAAAAGAAGTTCCCACAAGAAGTCAAGACAGTAAATTCACTTCAGATGACAAAAGGGAAAAATAGAACAGCGCTTACGAAGACACGCGCCGTACAGCCAGCCCTAGAGGAGCACCGCCACTGGTTGTTACAACCAATCACCTTCGATCATTAGGATTACTCCAAAGGAGCCCGGAACGCAGGCTGGACTGCCTTGGTCATGAATCTGATTATTAACGGACTCCAATTCACAAAAGTCCTTATGGACGGCGGCAGTGACTTGAACCAGTTATATCAGGACACAATCCGCAAACTCGGGGTAAACCTAGCTATAATCCGCCATGGCAACACTTCCTTTCAAGGAGTCACGCTGGGTCCAGATACCCAAAGTATGGGTTCCCTTCCGTTAGAAGTCACGTTCGGCTCACCCGACAACTTCCGGAGCGAAAAGCTAACATTCCACATCGCCCCATTCGTAAGTCGCTATCAAGCACTACTGGGCCGTGAAGCTTTCGCCCGCTTTAATGCAATACCGCATTACGCATCCCTTACACTTAAAATGCCCGGCCCAAGGGGCATCATTTCATTACAGGGAAATATAAATTGACCCCCAAGGTACGGGCAAAGGTACGGCCACCTAGACAGCCGCCCACTAGTCCAGCCCTACTATCCCGGACACGGCTAGACGAGTCCGGCGTAAACATGTTTAACAGCCGCATAACCCCGTACAAGGGGCTCCGCGCGTTCACGCCCGGAGACAATACGGCTCAATTCTTGCTGCAACTATATTTCGTTTATTTTAATATAGATTTCTCGCACGCTTTTTTTACTAAGTTCCTCTCTTTCGCAGACGAACATCGTGCTACGCCCGTCCAGGATACGGCACAATGGAGACACAGGCGCAGACGTGCAGCAGGGACCCGTTTCAAGGATTCTTTTCAGATTAAGACCCTGCGTAAACCTTTTTTACTGTCTCTTGTTGACAACATCCCCCGGTTTTCTCTATAACCGAGGAGGAGGCTGGCGTGTTGCCATGTGGCCACGCCAGAATTTTTGCGCGTACCTGGACACCAGGGGCTTTTTTACCAAGGGCTCTATTTCGGCCCGTCCACATAAAGACCGAATACCTTAGGGAGTGTTCGGCATCGCGAGTTTGGCCCTATATGCATCAGCTCCGAATCATGTCTTTGGTCAAACGTTGGGTTTGCCCGGCTCCTGTGTTTTGCTGCCTTACGTTCCATCATATCGGCTAACGCGACACCAGGAGAACTACTGCAATTGTGCCCCGGTTCGGCCAGGCGAGCACCTCAGTAGAGAAAGCCGAAAACTGACTGTCATGATATAGCGAGAGACTGGTCAGCCACTCGATGACTTTCGAAATCTTTAGGATTCCTCCGCTTTAGGATTCCTCCGCATTAACAAAGGGCCGCTTCCCGGTCAGGCACACTCGCGCCCCGAATTCAGGTGAGCGCGGTGCCCCTAGGGGCTATTGAGTAGCCCCACTGTCAAACTCCAATGGCTAAGTGAAAGTGATAAAGCATTATAGTCCGGTTGCCTAGTTCGCCGCGCCACCACCTCCTTTATAGGACCAAGACGTTGGATCAAGTGTGAAAAGGCGCCTTTTTGCGAACACCCCCACATTCTATGCGTGGGGGCTGAAGCCAACGACCGCCATCTTTCAGGTTATATACAAATATATACATTAAACGGCCGCATAGGAGGCATCACAATTCTTGCAAGCACAAGTATAAAAGGCTTTTTCCATCAAAATATTCGTTTTACAAATAGTATAAGCTATTTGAACACAACATCCTTCGACCACTGTGACTCTATTAAACGAGCGCTATGGAGAACTTCCTCAAAATAGTGCTTGGCAGGTACTCGGCTTTCGTCCGAATCCCGGGATGCAACAACGTTGGCCTTCATATCCGCCCAGTATGTTTTGACACGGGCAAGATCCATCTGTGCGCCCTCTATGCACGCCGACCTCTTCATTGCTTCAGCATGCGGCACCAAACCAAGGAACTGCTGCACCAAGCCAAAATAACTCTTCGGCTCCGGCTTCTCCGGCCACAAACGACTCGCAACATACCTCATGGCGAGTCCGGATAACCTGTTAAGCTCCGCCCAGGCGGCCAAACGGTCGGATATCGAAAGTGGGTGTTCTGGATTGTGGAACTGCAACCAGGAAACCTCTTCCAATCCATGGTCACCTCGGCCGCGGAAGTGTTCGGTCGCGTCCGCCGCACTAGCTGCCAAATCCAGATAAGTGTTTTCTGCACTCCACTGCCGGTCTAACGGAGCATACTTGGGGTCTCCGAACTTCATCCGCAGCATATAGGGCTTTCCAGACGTTATATCTCTGGCCTGACGCAGCTCCTCTTTCATAGCTCTCATTGCAGAGCGAGCATCCTTGGCTTCGGCAGTGATCTTTTCAAGGTCCTTCTAAGACGCCCTATCTTCTTGTTCAAGAAATTTACAGCGGTCGGTAGCATCCTTCAATTTTATGGCCATTTCGGCTACCACCTTTTTGCTCTGGCAGTGAGCAGCCTGTTCGTCTTTTAGCTCTTCAGCCGCTTTAACGGCATCCGCATCGCTTCTCCTTGCTTGCTCGTTGGCTCGGGCAAGTTCCACCCGAAGGTTCTCCACGGCAGTAGCACCATCTACATTAAGCACATATATATAAGTCCCGAGGATCGAGCTCCTATTACGAAGTGTCTTTGGAACATACCTTGTGCCTCGTCCAGCCGCTTATTTACAAGCGCGATGTCGGCATCTGCTACGTCAAGTTGCCGCTTTAGCTCGGCAGATTCATCAGTCCGGCTAGCCACCGAACGCCTCGCCACCTTCATGAAAAAGGCGACATATTATACCTGGGTTATGATCCTCCATGCACCATCACTCTTGACGACACACAGAGTCTCAGGGGCTACTATTTATATAGGGCGCATTTAATATGCAGCTCTACTAAAAGGTACAACTTTTTGCATACCTCAAAGCCTGTTAGCAAACTCTTGGCAGCCTCGTACAGTCCGCTTTCCGCGGATGAAACCCTTCCAATCACCGTATTCATCAACATACGGTGTTCTTCTGAGATGGATGCCCTAAAAAGCAGATCCTTAAGCCCCTCCGACCGCGCACCAGGGGGTGCCAGACTATCCTGACCACCTTTTTCAGGGTTCGGACTTGGGAAAACCCTCCGAGACGACATCTCGGGGTCACCTGCCTCGTGAGACGGTGCAACAAGAGGAGGCGTTTCGCTCTCTATCATCTCCGAACGAAGATCCCCTGAAGATGAGCTCTGCTGAGAAGGGTTGAGATCCGAACTGCAAGGTAATGTTTCGGTCACTTTCCTCGGAAATAAGACAGGAGTGTCATCTATTATGGGACCCCTCCCTTCACTTACGTCTTGGGAGAGGGCGGGTCCCCTTTAGGGGGCGATTCGGCCGGGGCGTTCTCCGGTGCCGAACCCTCTACTGAAGATTTCTTCCCCCGTTTTGAGGCCATCACCTCCGGGTCTTCAGAGGCAGTCCTTTTCTTTCCCTAGTCGGGGGAATTTTCGATTCTTCCCTTCCTAATAGCCTCCTTCGCGGAGGCAGTAGCTCCTTGGTTCCCCCCTTCGCCTTCCGCCAAAAGCGCGACCTCCAACATCCTGGTTAGCATGGGATTCGGCGCGGTCTCCGGCAGGGGGGCTGGACACCTGACAAGTTTTGCCTTCACTATCAACGCATGTTCAAAGGACAACTCTGTTAACAGTAATTTTGTGATTAAAATACGGATGGTGTGTCCAAATACGGGGCTACTTATCTTAGCATCCGGGCGATGGCAGCTCAGACTTGCGTCCTCGGACACATCCGGACACCTTGCTTGTGATCCTAAGAACAATTTGTACATCTCCACGGGTGTCGCACCCATGAAATGTTGGAGGACTCGCTGTCCCTCCGGATTAAATTCCCACAGGCAGAGAGGTCGACGTTTGCAGGGTAGTGTGCGGCGAATCAACATGATTTGCGCCACTACGGTCAGATTGATATCTCTTTCTAGGAGATCTCGAATGCGGCCCTGCAGCAAGGGCACGTCTTTGGGCGGCCCCCAGATAAGTCCTTCATTAATCCATGACGCTAGCCGTGGTGAGGGATCCGAGCGAAAAGTAGGTGGCACCACCCATGTGGTGCCCCGAGGGGCTGTGATGTAAAACCAGTCCCGTTGCCATAAGCCAAGCTCCTCTTGAAAAGAGCCTTCGGGCCATGGAGCGTCGTCCATCTTGCTTATTATAGCTCCTCCGCACTCAGCATGCTGCCCCTCGATCATCTTCGGTTCCACCTTGAAGGTTTTTAGCCACAATCCGAAGTGAGGAGTGATATGAAGGAAGGCCTCACACACGACAATGAATGATGAGATTTGCAGGATGGACTCCGGAGCTAAGTCGTGGAACTCCAGCCCGTAATAAAACATAAGCCCCCTCACGAAGGGATCAATCGGGAAGTCTAGCCCCCGAAGGAAGTGAGATGTGAACACCACGCTCTCACCAGGCTGGGGAGCGGGAATGGCCTGCCCTTGAGCAGGCAGCCTATGCGAGATTTCGCCGGTTAGATACCTGGCATCTCTCAGCTTTCGCACATCTTCTTCCGTAACAGAGGAAGGCATCCACCAGCCTTGAAGGTCGGAGCCAGACATCGTCGAAGGTCTGAAGCGCCTAAAACTAGAGCTTTGGGTGTTGGAACTCAAAGCAAGGGGCGGATTCGATTGGATTGAGAAGAGGGGAGCCGAGCATTGGTCCCTTTATAAAGGAGTCGAATATCAAGAGCCCTCCCCGTAACCGTTTGGGACTCGCTTTCAATTAGGGAGTCATTCCAAAGGCACGGTTTGGTTACCCACGCCCGTATTGATAAGAATCCCGGAATAAGGGGACACGATCTCTGCTTTGAACAGACGTGCCAAGGAAACCGCCTCGCTAAACACGCTGAGGTGGAACAGTAAAATGATTCGAATAAAGGCCTGGCCGTGACGTCACGCTACGGAATACGTCAGCAGATTAGATTTGTGCAGATATTATTCTCCCTACGGTGGCATGTGGAACTTATCTTTCAGAGCCGGACACTATCCTTGTGTTCAACATCATCTATGAAGTATTCGGGGAAGGAAGCCGTCTTGCAATGCCGAAGACAATTTGCACGCCGGACTCATCGTCATTGAAGCCTGGTTCAGGGGCTACTGAGGGAGTCCTGGATTAGGGGGTGTCCGGATGGCCGGACTATGACCTTCGGCCGGACTCCCGGACTATGAAGATACAAGATTGAAGAGTCCATCCCGTGTCCGGATGGGACTTTCCTTGGCGTGGAAGGCAAGCTTGGCGATACGATATGAAGATCTCCTCCTGTTGTAACCGACTCTGTGTAACCCTAGCCCTCTCCGGTGTCTATATAAACTGGAGAGTTTTAGTCCATAGGACGAACAACAATCATGCCATAGGCTAGCTTCTAGGGTTTTACCTCCATCGAGAGGGCCCAAACCTGGGTAAAAACATCGTGTCCCTTGTCTCCTGTTACCATCCGCCTAGACGCACAGTTCGGGACCCCCAACCCGAGATCCGCCGGTTTTGACACCGACAGCGGACTTCAAGCATAATATCCGCGACGAGTGGCTCGCCCGACACCTCGGCCAGGAGAAACCCAAGTCCATGACAGCTCTCACGACACTAATGACCCGCTTTTGCGCGGGCGAGGACAGCTTGTTGGCTCGCAGCAGCACTACGCCACATTCTGGCACGTCAGATGTCCGTGACAATATTGGCAGGCTACAGCGCAACAGACACAAACGACAGAACAACGGTGACAACACCGAAGACACGGCAGTCAATGCTAGATTCAGCGGATCCAAATCCGGTCAGCGGAAGAAGCCATTCAAAAGAAACAATGAGGGACCATCCAGTCTAGACCGTATACTGGAGCGCTCGTGCCAAATTCATGGCACCCCGGACAAGCCAGCCAACCACACCAATAGAGACTGCTGGGTACTTAAACAGGCTGGCAAAATAAACACCGAAAACAAGGACAAGGGGCTCCACAGCGACGATGACGAGGAGCCCCGGTGTCCGAACACGGGGGGGCAGAAGAAATTTCCCCCCAGGTGAAAACGGTCAACATGATCTATGCCACTCACATCCCCAAGCGGGAACGGAAGCGAGCACTACGGGACATCTACGCGATGGAGCCAGTCGTCCCCAATTTCAACCCATGGTCGGCTTGTCCGATCACCTTTGATCGTAGGGATCATCCTACTAGCATCCGTCACGGAGGCTCGGCCGCATTGGTCTTAGACCCAATAATAGAAGGATTTCACCTCACAAGAGTCCTTATGGACGGAGGCAGCAGCCTGAACCTAATTTATCAGAACATAGTGCGCAAAATGGGCATCGACCCTTCAAAGATTAAGCCCACCAAAACCACCTTAAAAGGTGTAATTCCTGGAGTAGAGGCCCATTAATTGTACAGCCTCCATAACATTGGAAGTGGTCTTCGGATCTCTAGATAACTTCCGAAGCGAAGAGTTAATCTTTGATATCGTCCCTTTCCGTAGTGGTTACCACGCACTGCTCGGACGAACCGCATTCGCTAGATTCAATGCGGTACCACACTATGCATACCTCAAGCTCAAGATGCCAGGCCCGCGCGGGGTCATAACAGTCAACGGAAACATGGACCGCTCTCGCCGTACATAAGAGCATACCGCAGCCCTTGCGGCAGAAGTACAATGCGGCCTCCTCCGGCAAACCACCAATCCGGCACGACAACCTCAAGCACCGTCAAGCGAGGTTGGAACACCCCGCAACAGGATCACCAGGCATGCCAAGAGCACGACTAGCAGTCCGGCCTCCGCTCAAATCCCATCAAAGCAGCATTCGTGCCACGCGTACACAATTACGCACTCAAAATACCATGGGCAGACGCGGAGGCGGAGCAGTGGCTCAGTCAAAAGTGCGGTATCGCCGCCACACACCTTCGTAACCTTTCCATTTACCTTTCAGGATATTGCTTTAGTGCAGCCTCTTCAGAAGAGTCGGATTGTCGGACTTACATAGGAGAGAAAACCAAGGAGGCAACAGGCTTTGGGCACAGAAGGAAATACCCAAGTGGAATCTATTTATGATCGTTATACCTGCTTTATCTATCTGTACGTAGCCTGCCCCTGGATAGGATATGTCAAATAATCCTATTTATCTCCGCTTAATGCATCCATTGTAAACATACGCTTAAACGTATTATTCATCAATGGGAGATCATATATAGTGTCAGCTTATTATTCTTATTTGAGCATTTTTTTTACAAATGTTTATTCGATATTGCATCCATACACTTTGGTACGTTCAGTTTGCCAGGGGCTTCTTATGACGCCCCACAATACGGCAAGACAAGTCCGAACACTTTCAACAGTGCGGCACCCCGAACTTATAGCATTATATGCATCAGCTCCGAATCATGTCTTGGGTCTACAGTTGGGTTAGCCCGGCTCCCTTGTTTTAGTGCCTTACGTTCCATTATATCGGCTAAGGCGGCGCAGGGAGAACTATTGCGATTGTGTCCTGGTTCTTCCAGACGAGCACCTCAGTAGTGAAAGCCGAAAATTGACCGACATGATGAGGCGAGAGCTGGTCGCTGTTCGAGAGGTCTTAAAATCCTTAAAGATTTTTCCGCTTAAAGCGATAAATTGGCTTCGTCTGACCTAGGCGTACATAGCGCCACAATTCGGCCTTCCGGATTCTAGGGACTTCGCCGAAATTTAAAATTGTAGACTTCTATGGCTAAGTGAAGGATATAATGCCGCATAGTCCGATTGCCTTGTTCGTTGCGCCGGACACCTCCTTAAGGGACCAAACATTTGGATAAAGAGTATCCGGGTTTTCCACGAACACCCAGTACTAGTTACGTGGGGGTGGAAGCCGACAACTCGCCTACTTTCAGTATTTTATAAACAGCCGCACAGAAGGTAATATTTTAAATAACAAAAGCGCTACATAGCGCAAGTAACTTCGTCCTTATATTACAAACATGACAGAAGTGAATTCATTCTAAAATTGTGTCCTTGGTACATTCATCGGCCACGAGGCAAGCGCCCTTCATAACGCCATCGTAATACTTCTCCGGATAGCGATGCGCCTTGCCCTCTGGTGGCCTATCCTTCACCAGCTTCTCCGCATCCAGCTTGCCCCAATGCACCTTCGCACGGGCAAAGGCCCGGCGGGCACCCTCAATGCAAACGGATCGCTTGATGACTTCGAGACACGGACAGGCATTCACCATCCGCTTGATCAGGCCGAAGTAGCTGGTGGGCAGGGGCTCACCGAGCCACATCCGGACTATGAAATCCCTCATAGCCACTTCGGCCGCCCTATGGAGTTCGACCAACTTCTTCAGTTGGTCACTCAGAGGCGTTGGATGTTCGGCCCCAGCATACTGGGACCAGAACAGCTTCTCTGTTGAGCTCCCCTCCTGGGCACGGTAGAAATCTGCGGCATCTGATACGCTGCATGGGAGATCTGCGAATGCCCCTGGAGAGCTCCGGACTCGGGTAAGTAAAAGAAACGCCTCCTCCACATGTTTGCTTTGCATAAAGAATTTCTTACCCGCCGCTATCTTTTTGGCCAACTGGATTTCCTGCTGTGCCTTCTCGGCTTCGGCCTTGGCATCTTTTATACTTAAAGGGCCTTCGTAAGCTCGTCCTCTTTCGCCTTAAGCTCATGCTCCACGGACTCGAACTTTTTGCCGAGCTCCTGGAGCTCTTGTTGTACCTCGCCCACTCGGGCATCTTGCTTCTCGCGCTCCTTGCGTTCGAAGGCCGCCTTGTGTTCGGCCTCGAACATCCCTTTTTTCAGAGACGCCACTTCGGTGGTGGCCTCTGTTACCAAATCACGACGCTTCATCGCTAGAATAACCAATTTTACCTATCATTCATTATATGAGAGAGGGGAATCATTCACCTTTGCTCTCTTCGAGCTGCCTCCTCATGAGGTCGAGCTCTCCCTGCGCCTGCTCCAGGTCCTGTTTTAGTCCAGCGATCTCGGCCGTACAGATTGCAGCGGCAAGCAGCACAGCCTGTTTATTCACATTCAAACTTCTTGTTAGACTCCTGCAGATTATAATTGACCCTCCGTTTGGTCTTGCTTGCCGAACACTAAACAGAGTATCAGGGGCTACTACCTATCGGGTGGTGATTTCACACATTTTTATTACTTACCTCAAAGCCTGTTAGGAGGCTGGTGCAAGCTTCGGTTAGTCCGCTCTTGGCGGACGAAACCTTCTGAATCACCGCACTCATAAGAGTATGCTGCTCTTCATCTATGGAAGCGCCGCGAAGCGCTTCCAGCAGACAATCCGGCATCTCGGGCACAACAGAAGTCCTCGACACAGACGGCTCTCCCTCCCTAACGAGGGGTTTCCCGCCTGAGTCCGGAACCATTGAAGGCTCCGGAACAGTGTTCAGTTGAGAGCCCGGCCTACAGTGGCTCTCATCAACATGGTTCGCGGGGATCTTGAACCCTGCGTGTCCGACGTCTGGAATGCAGCCTTGGGGCGCCTCCAGAGCCACCTCCCCTCGCTCTGGGAGCCTTTGGGATAACACCTCCGTGTCATCTGCAGGCTGAGGAGTAGTGGCCGTCGGGAGCGAGTTCATCGCCGAATCGCTCAAGGACCCATCCGAAGACGACGCCTTGGGATGGACCCTGGCCGGACTACATACAAGTTCGGCGTTATGACAAAACTATGAAGCAAAATTACGATGGAGTGCGGATACTTACGGTCGCACTAGGGGCTTCTTCCTGGGCAGCCACCCCTCCTCGCTATCGGCGGCAGTGGCGGAGTAGTCCGGAAGGGACGCCTTTCCCTTCTTGGACGTCCCAGCCTCCCCATCCGGGGCGGCCTTCCTATTTTTCTCCCCCCCCCAATACAGGGTGGTGGAGTTTCTTCTTGTTTCCCCCGCCTTCATGGGAGGAATCTGCCTCGTCGTCATCGGCCTTGCGCCGGGGGCCTCTCCTGGCCTTACGACGAGGGTATGACGGCCTTGCGCCGGGGGCCTCTCCTGGCCCCCCTGGTCCGCCCTCTCAGGCCCCTCGTCCTTTCCGGATGGGGCGGCCTCCTCTTCTTCTTCTTCCCCTTCGGGGGAGGAGTGCGCCTCGTCGTCTTCGGACGAGGCTTCTGGCGCAACCTTACGTCGGAGACCCTTTCGGATCCCCGGGGCCTTCTTATCGGCCTTCTTCTCCGGCCCCTTGTAGGGCGTCGGGACCAGCATCTCCGTCAGGAGAGCATCAGCCGGATCTTCTGGCAGCGGAGCCGGACAGTCAATCTGCTCCGCTATCGCCACGTAGTCCTGAACAAATAAGCACAATTACTTGAGTCTCCCTCATGAATATATTGGGATGAACTGAATCCGGTGAATTCACCTCAGCAGGAGGCCGCCCGGCGTGGAGCCCACGGTCCTCGGATGTGGGAGGAGGTACTTCGGAGGCCTTGAACAATGCCTTCCACGCACCTCATGCTTCATGCCGTAGAGCCTCTGAAGCGTCCGGTGTTCGGCCAGAACGAGCTCCCATAGATTGAATGCCCGTCTTTGGCACGGCAGAATCCCGCGAACGAGCATGACCTGGATCACGTTGACAAGTTTCATGTTCTTGTCTTTCATGCTCGTGATGCAGTTTTGGAGCCCGGTCAGCTTTGTAGATTCGCCCCAGGACAGGCCCTTCTTTTCCCAAGAGGTGAGCCGCATGGGGGTTCCGGATCAGAATTCGAGGGCCGCCGCCCAGTTAGCGTCGCACGGCTCGGTGATGTAGAACCACCCCGATTGCCACCCCTTTACGGTTTCCGCAAAGGATCCGTCAAGCCAGGTGACGTTGGGCATCATGCCCACCATGTCTCCTCCGCACTCCGCTTGCTGGCCGCCCATGATCTTTGGCTTCACACAGAAGATTTGCAGCCACAAGCCGAAATGAGGCTTGATGCGGAGGAAGGCCTCGCATACAATGATGTACGCCGAGATGTTGAGGACAAAGTTCGGGGCTAGATCATGGAAATCTAGCTCGTAGTATAACCTGAGCCCACGGACGAAGGGGTGAAGTGGAAACCCCAGTCCACGGATGAAGTGGGCGAGAAACACGACCCTCTCGTGGGGTCCCGGAGTTGGAGTGATCTGCCGGCCGTCCGGTAGCCGGTGTGCTATGTCTGCAGCCAAGTATCCGGCCGCCCGAAGATTCGCAATGTGCTTCTCCTTCACAGTGGAGGCCACCCACTTGCCTCTTGCTCCGGACATGTTTAGCAGTGCGGAGAAGACTTGGACTAGGGCGCTGGAGCTCGGGGAGGTGAGGATGAGCAAAGGAGGAGGAGGGCGGTGGTGAAAATGAGGGTCCTTTATCCCTTTATAGAGGCGACGAAAGTGGTGCGCCTCCCCACTTGCCCATTGAGAATCGCTTGCTTCCCAAATGCCACGATTGATGGCACGGTGGGATTACCCATACCCGTATTGATGAGAATCCCGCGATAAGGGGACACGATCTCTGCTTTGACAGGACGTGTCAAGGAAACCGCCTCGTGATACATGTTGTGGCTGGTTGTGGGAAAACGGTTTGAATAATGACCCGACTGTAAGGACATATCACGTCGTCTAAAAAGTTGTCAGCTGAAGTATCATTCTCTCTACGGTGGTGTGTGAAGATCATTTTGCAGATCCGGACACGGTCTACGTGTTCGATAATAACCTTGGAGTATTCGGAAGGAGGGACCTGCCTTGCAATGCCGAAGACAAGACTGCACGCCGGACTCACCGTCATTGAAGCCTGGTTCAGGGGCTACTGAGGGAGTCCTAGATTAGGGGGTATCCGGACAGCCGGACTATATACATCGTCCGGACTATTGAAGCGTGAAGATACAAGACTCAAGACTCTGGCTCGTGTCCGGATGGGACTCTCCTTTGCGTGGAAGACAAGCTTGGCGATCCGGATATTATATTTCCTTCCTTGTAACCGACTCCATGTAAACCCTAGCCCTCTCCGGTGTCTATATAAACCGGAGAGGTTGGTCCTTAGAAGGCCGATCACATTTACAATCATACCATCATAGGCTAGCTCCTAGGGTTTAGCCTCTACGATCTCGTGGTAGATCTACTCTTGTACTACTCATATCTTTGATATTAATCAAGCAACAAGTAGGGTTTTACCTCCATCGAGAGGGCCCGAACCTGGGTAAACATTGTGTCCCTTGCTTCCTGTTACCATCAGCCTAAGACGCACAGATCGGGACCCCCTACCCAAGATCCGCCGATTTTGACACCGACAGCGGGGTACAGATAGACCCGTAGTACGGAATGGCAACAGTGGATCTGAACAATCTTGGATACACTAACGAACCGTTCGTCCTAGCCAATGATGTGGCACAGGTTATCTATGTGAAGGACATGTCTACCAAACCGAGAAAAAGAAAAGATAAGGAAGCGAATACATCATACGATGAGCCAAAGTGCCACATAGTTCTATCAGGAAAAAGGGACATCTTGGGAGCGGAGGGCAAGGTAGACATGTTCGAAGGTTATGAAAAGTTTCATGAAATTCCTCCCTTCAAAGTCAAGGCTGACCCAAGCATCCAGATAAATGATGAAGATTATCCATGGTTACAGCGCAATAAGGAAATGACACAAGCAAAGAAAAAGTGAAGACTTTCTCCACAACTATTTTTATGATACCATGCCAACTTTCATTTGAAATGCGTGTTGTAACAGATGAGTTTCCGTATGAAACTCTGATACTTCGAAAGAGATTGTCCGTTTTGTACACGAAGTGTATCCAGTTTTTCCCATAACCCTTTCAACTTTTTAGCACATGCTATGTGGGTGAAATGATGATACCATGCCAACTTTCAACCTTTTCAGAGTTCATTTGAAATGCTTTTCAATTTCAAGGTCTTATAGCTCAAAAAAAACAGTAAATGCTTTCATAAAACTCTAATAGCAAAAGGAAGCAACTAAAAAGCTTTTATAAACCTCTAGTATTTTTTAAACTAAAATTATATAAAATTTATGTAACTAAAATTATCAAAGTATTTTCTGTTCAAAACATGAAAAGCAGAAAGAATTATCATAAAGAATTTTTTTGTTAGAAACTTTAGTAGCAAAAATAATTTTCATAATGAATTTTTTTGATAGAAACTAAAATAACAAAATCTGTTTTTGAATATAATGATAAAACACAGTAATATTAAATAGCAGGAAAAAGAATCACTCAAAATATATTTTTATAGTGAAGTTATTCACAAACTAGTGATTCACACAAATTTCAAAGAATTAAAATTTAAACTATTCAAATTTGGAAACTAATGGAGTAACAGAAAGTTTATAATTATTCTGAGCTAAAAGCAAAAAGAATAAAAAATAAAGCAAAAATCAAAAGAAATAAATAATTCAAAAAACAAAAAAAATTATGGAAAAAATAAAAAATGCCACCTAATGGGCCACACGGCCTGCATACGACTAGAAACCCATCTGTACATGGGCCAGGATGCAGGCCCGCAGGCCCGATAGGCCCAACATGGCAGTGACAAGGGTAGGCAAGTAATGCCTGCATATTAGAGAGGAGCTCAGCACCTAAGCTGCAACGCAGCTTATAAACAGGTGCTGAGCTCTCTCAGCTAGCAAGGTGGGACTAAACTTCCCACCGCACCGCGCCAACACAAGGCCTTTAGTCCCGGTTGGTGCCATGACGACATCAGAGGTGGGACGGCGTCGGAGGCAGGGCGACGACGGCGACAGCGAGGCGCAGAGGGGCAGCCTGGCGGCGGCGTCGGGGCGGGGAAGATGAACTGAATAAATTTTTCACAAGTGCTAGTTATATAGGCGAAGCATTGGTCCTGGTTGGTGTCACCAACCGGGACCAAAGGTCCCCCTGCCTGGGCTGGCCGCAGCGGCCACGTGGAGGTTCATCTGTCCCGGTTCGTGTAAGAACCGGGACTAAAGGCCAAGGGCATTAGTAACGACCTATTAGTCCCGGTTCAAGAACCGGGACTAAAGGCCCTTACGAACCGGGACGAAAGGCCCTTTTTCTACTAGTGATGACACATAAAATATGCAGATCACTGAATTAGACAATCACACTCCAATATTTCATTACACTTACAACTAATCTCGGTAATTCTCATAAATATGTTACACATCTAGGTATGCTTTCCATCTCTCATAGTATGATCCTATCTTTCAAGAATTATACACAATGCTCAGCTTGACAAATAGATCAACTAATAATTAGGGGAAAATATATAATTTTCTCCATGAAGAACACACCTCTCATTGCTCTATTGCCGATATGCATGAAGACTCGCAGTGCAAGACATCCATGTGGTACCATTTGCCTTCCAATCTGCTGTCCAAAAGCTGCACGGAATCACGGTGCTGCTTTTGGCAAGGTAGATATGCATAAGAAGCTGCCTATAATATTGACAGCGTGCACATACCTCAAGAGATGGAGGACGATGTTGGGAGCTGTTGCACGGCTGGCTGGGAGAGACCTATTGGACACCACCTCTAGCCAAACTTAGTGACGCCGTCGAATTTTGGCAGCGGGAACCGAGCATAGCACACACTAACACTGCCAGGGTCACGCTCGCGAGCGGCGTCCTCACAATCGGCCGCATACCCGTTGAGATTAGGAGCACACAAATCCAGCCACATCCTTCCCTTTAATCAATGCATATCTTAGGAAATTCCTCCATCACATCAATTACCTGATTAGCTGACCATATATATCTTCCTGGACCAGGTCCCTTCCTCTTCCCTCATTATCTCCTTACTAGATCATTGATGGCGCGCGTTGCCGCGCCCTTCTATTTTACAATGAAAACGATCAGATTTTGCATAAATATACAAGCATGAAAGTTAATCTTACATAAACTTTCTCAATATTGCTCAGTGACTGATGAGTAGAATTGTACAAATGGATGGTTTAGTTAGAAATTAATAACAGTATTAAGCAAGTGATGAAAACATACCAATAATGTTGTTATTGTCAATCAGTTATTTTCATTGGAGTGCTTCGAGCACAACATGCCTTGCACGATGACCACAGATGGCATAGAATAGCGGTGCTTCTCTTCAGTGTCATCACGTTGCTTAAAACTCCATCAAACGTTCCGACCTAATTTTCATGCCCATATATTATCCTGTTATTTTTAATAAAGTAATCTGATCCAAAGTATCAGATCTTGTAGCTCGACTTCATCTGTCCTTTAGCTTCAGTTACAAACAATAATTTTCAGGCACTAATAAAAGAAACATTCCTCTACCAAACAAAGTGTAGAGGATATTGATGTAATATAATGAATAGACTACCTATATTTTCAGAAATAATGTACAAGCCTTCATCTTGTGCATCACATGACCAGATTAGTAAATTCAACCAAGCCGAGTATATCCGGTAAAATGAAATCAAATTTACATTTGCATATTACATAATTTTGCTCTATAAGCTCAGGGATGAACTTGATAAAATTGAAGACATATTCCATCCATGAATTGTAACATGTCTGTTTCATTCGACATTCTTGTATTATGTTCCTGAGATGGTCTTGTTAATAACTGGTTTGAAAGTAGACCTCAAGAAATGTTTCATCTGCAGTTAAGTCACACAAGGTAAGCAAAAAGACAAATGTTTGAGAACCCAAGAAGAACCCAGTTCCATAGTTTAAACAAAATGTTAGATGCAATTTTCAATGACAGAATGACCACTAAAAAGTTTTTCTTTCTTTCCACTATCAAAGAAGTGGCCGAATACATTTCAGCAGCAGAACTATGTAGAACTAACAAAGAACACCTTAATTCGCTAGCCGTTGCTGATTTTCCAATTGGTAAAGTACCAGTCTCATTAAGTCCTTTTTACACGAAAAACAACGTTTTGTTAATTAGAGCCCCACGTTAGTATGATCTAAACTGAAATAAGGCATGCAAAATAAAAATCTCCAGTAATATTCTGCGGCGAAAAGTTCACAAACCACAAGCAATATCTGATTACAGTTTGTTGTATAGAAACTATGTATACTAACACGCTAGTCGCAATTGGACATGGCAGACAATCATTACTTAAGAGGGTATAAAATCGTGGGTTACAGATTCGAAAAGTTGTCAATGAACTAAAGTATCTTTGTTAGGAAAAATAACACATCCCTGTAATGAACAAATCTGCGTACATAATTCAAAACTTTCTAATTCGTCAGTAACATCAATCATGGCCAGACCAACTGAACTATTCCTCACCACTCAGCTATATAAGACATTATCAGACAGACATCATTGGTGATATTTTCCAAATTCACATAAATGTAGGAAGATATGCCTACTGCACCGTCCCTCTAATAGTAGAGCTTGATTGTTACTGCGAAGTACAAGTTTACGTCTTGTGGTAGGGGCAGATGTTGCACAGTTGTTCATACGCAACAAAAGAATTGTTGAGGAAACATCAGTGCCATAAGTATGAAAAAATGGTATGCATAGTACTCTGTAATAACAATGATCGATCAACTAATGTATGTAGACTTACAATAGTTGGGCAGAGGATGACCGACTCGTTGGGGAAGGCCACCCAGCGGGTTCTTACTGTCCTTGGTGACGTCGCAGATGAGCTGCTGCTACCTGTTGCCGAACTGTCCAGGACGCCGACACCGCAGAACGCGGCATCTCCGACTCGGCTGAGCGGCAGCGATGGTGCAGGGAGGGGATGGAGGGGGAAGTGTATCTTAAGTGCTTAACGCAAAACTGAACATTATACCGTGAAAACCATGTTAGCTTTAGAGAGGATTTTTATATGTTATTTCTACATCTATAAGCATCAAGCACTGCATGTTTGGTGCTCCCAAAATGATCATGTGCCTACAATTCGAAACGGGATAATACAAAATTAGATTGTCCTTCCATCTGATGTACTGTTTCAATCTATATGGAAGGCTTTGAGAACCAATCAAGCTAAACGAGTTGTTTCAATCTTTTTCATATAAGCATCAATCTAATACAATGATATCTATTTTGGCTATCATAAAGTGAAAATACTCCTTGCCCTCCTGCTTGCTCCTCCCCACATATCTAGGGACAGACATGGATAGTCTGTATGTAGGGCAGAAGCGTGGACTCTTGGACAATAGCATCCGAAGACACTGGTTGAACAGGTCTGCAGCCGACAACCTGACAAGCAGTGGTGAACAGCGTTGTTCCTCCTGGACGAGATCGGGAGAGCCCTATGGCCTGCGTGATAAGGAGCAATATATCACAACTGGCAAGCCTCCGATTGCTACCAATTTCTGCAATCGGATCCTTTGGTGCTCATCCTCTGATCTGCTCTCCCCCCAACACGGAGAGACCAGATCGACAAAGTGAATCCATCAAGAATATGTGGTGCACGGAAGGGGAAGAGATACAAACCTGTAGAGGATGGACGGAACATTTCTGGTGAGATTCTCCGCCTGGATGATATGGACATACTCGTAGGCAGTAGCACCCGATGCCACCGTCGCCATGATTTCTTTTTTTTTGGTGCATTTGAGTATAGAAAGAATGGCAACGATCCGGGCATCTCGACCTCCGCAGAGATGTGCTTCGCTGCTCACTCCTACGGTCCTACCCATGGATGCCAGTTCCCATCCCATCGCCTCTCTCCCCCTCGTTCTCTCTGTGGTGAAGACCGAACCGGCGATCCAGGTCAAGATTGGGAGGGGTGGGGGCATGCGGCGAGGTGGGTGCGGGAAGAGAATGGGGTAGGGCTCAGAGATGGATACAGAGCCGTATCGCCACCGTCCTCTCGGCATCGGACGTCAACCCACAACAATGATCGAGAGACCACCGTTTTGGTTTCTGGAATAGCGGGCACGGACGTACAGCCCAGGATTGGCCCACGCGGGGCCAACGCAGTGGTGCATCAGACGGCCATGAATGATCCAAAGACGAAATCGGATGGTTGAAATGCCCGATAGACTGAGATTGCTCGGAAAGGGTTCAGTTATACTGTCCTTAATTAGCCTGATCCACTGCTCACTTTTGCTTATTGATTCCCGAGATAATCGTCCAGCAGCCAGCTTCTGCATATGTGCAAGCTTTTCATGTATATAAACTGGCGTGGTTGGATATTAGAGACCGAGGTGGGACTATTCATAATTGGGCGAACCCGTTTCAGACGACAACAACTTGCATTAGCTCAAGTGGTTGTAGACTTCTATTATCAGCAGGCCGACGTGAGTTCGATCCCACATGCACACACTTATTTTATCCGTCGTTCCCGTAGTATATGTGCCGGCTGCGCAGGCTGTCGTCCAGGTGCGGCACGGCTTGCATGGCGGCGGCGTCCAGGTGCGGCACGGCTTGCATGGCGGCGGCGTAAAATAGTACCACCTCGGATGTAGAAAATAATAAGACTGAAAGCATAAATTCACGGGAAGAAGCGTATTGTGACAGTGAACCCACGGAGTCAATCCGTGCTTTATTATTAGGGAAAGATTTCTGTGAAATGTCAACAATCTCATTTTAGTTATTTATACTTAACTTTTATACTTTGTCGTAGCTAATCTTGTACCTAAATGGTATTATTTTTATAGATACAGATATGTATACAATATATTACGATATTTTGTATATAGTAGCAAAATTAATAATATACCATGCATTGTACAATAAAAAATATAACTTGCAGATATTTTTAATGTTTGTCATAACAATTACATATTCTTGTGTTAACCCGAAATCATGTTTGTCAGTACTGTCATATTTTGTTTGTTTATAATATTTTAAAAATATTTATTCGTAATGAGTTACACCCAGAATAGAGCAAGCCCAAAGTATCACATTACTTCAGAAAATCATTGCATGCATCAATATATCATATTTCATTTAGATGCACTCTTATTCATAGTATCCTTAAATATCTACATAACTTAGTAGCCCAGAGTACATGATTACCGAGCTTAGGCGCAATTAAAACTATCAAGCTAAGGAGTAACTAACAGAGAATTCTAGAGTGTATGAAGTGTTGATAAGTGATGTGTCATCAGATCTCGCACGTGCTAGTTGTCACTCTATTTGTCAAATTTGCTCTTCCTGGTTTAGAGCATCGTCAGCGGCTCCCCCAACAGACCCCCCAAGGCCGTTTTCTAGCGCCAGCGCCGAAAATTCGACCTAGTCACGCCCTAGGAGCCTGTTTTTTGCCGGCTAGGCTCGAAACTGGCGTCGGCGGACCCAGGCCGAACCAGGCGTGCTGGGGGGGGGGGGGCGCTTGGGGCGTAGGAAAAACTGAATTTGGCGCGAATGGGAAACGGGCCCGCCGAGTCAGCGACATGCCGTTTCGTCGTCGTCATCGCCTCGGTTCCCGCGGAAATCAATGCCAAGACTGCCGTGCCGGTCAGCCTTCCAGTGATGCCTCACGGGCGGCGCAGTGAAGGCGCCGCGACGTCCGTCTCGCCCGCTCCCGCCATGCAGCACCCGGCGGACAGCCTCTCACCACTCCGCTTCGGCTATAAAATCCTACCTCCCCGTCGGTGAACGCCACAGTCGCCACAACTCGCCACCTCTCTCGCCTCGTCTCGCCACAGAAGCCAGTCTCCCCTCTTCCCCCGACGACGAGCAATGGCCAAGCGGTACCCAGGCGACGCCACGGCGGCGAATGGCTTCGGCCGACGCCATCTCCGCGAGGACAAGGCGCGTCTCCTCTACGAGGCCGACTACCGGGCGCCCCCAGACATGCGTGTGCCGGGCTTGTGGAGGCTGAGCGCCGCCGGCGTCCCAGTGCCCACCGGGCTAAACGGCGTGCCGAGATCTCGCGCATCCATTCATCACTGTCAGAGGCACAGCGGAACGAGCCGAGGTACGCCGCCTCCAGCCACACGCTATTGACGATGTACTTCGAACGCCGCCACGCCGACCAGGTCGCCTCCTCAAACGGCGCCATCCCCCGCGGCCGCCTCAATGCCGACGGGCGGTGTGAATGGTGTGGTGTGCCTGGCCGCACCCTCGAAGCCGTCCTCGGCCACATCGAGACCGGCAACAAGCTGTGCCACGAGTACCCGGCGCCCCGTCCTTCTCACGCCGCCGCGGTAGTTCCTGGATGCCGCAGCGAATGGAGGCGGCAACCTCCTCGTCATCGGGTTCCGGTTCACTCTCCTCTGGGTTGCGGGCGCTCCGCCCCGTCAAGCCGGAGCCGCAGGAGACGCCGCTCGGGCGCCGCACCCGCAGCGGCGCCCTCGTCATCAACAAGGGAGGCCGCCCCTCCCGTCGTTCCCTCCGCTTTGTCCGGCCGAAGACCGAGCCGGGGTTGCTCCCCATCAAGAAGGAGCACGCGGAGATGGCCGCCGCTGACGAGACCGGTCTCAAGTGGGCGAAGGCGGACTACGTGTGCAAGCAGGTGGAGCGCCAGCGCCGGGCCTATGAGGAGATCAAGGCCCGGCGCTGCGAACGCGACGAGGGCGGTGTCGTCGTCCTCGCGGTGACGACGAGGAAGCGCTGATACGTCTCCAACGTATCTATAATTTATGAAGTATTCATGCTATTATATTATCTGTTTTGGATGTTTAATGGGCTTTATTATACACTTTTATATTATTTTTGGTTCTAACCTATTAACCGGAGGCCCAGTCCAAGTTGCTATTTTTTGCCTATTTCAGTGTTTCGCAGAAAAAGAATATCAAACAGAGTCCAAATGGAATGAAACCTTCCGGAGAGTTATTTTGGAACAAACGCAATCCAGGAGACTTAGAGTAGACGACAGGGAAGCAACAAGGTGGCCACGAGCACCCAGGGCGCGCCCTAACCCCTGGGCGTGCCCCTCACCCTCGTGGCTCCCCTTGTTGCTAATAGTTACCACCTAATTGTTTGGCCTCCACGTGTCCCTCAAGCCGTAGCACCAATTGGGTTGGTGGGTGCCAAAAAACCCGTTAGTGTTCAAGCCTAATTTAATCATTTAGTTAAAATGTTTTACCAGCCAACTATTAGCAACAACCTGCTAATTTCAGGGCTGCATGCAGCAGACCTCACCGAATGGATAAGTGCGAGTAGCTATCCACTAGGAGACATTGATTTTAAAACAACCTAGCTGGACACGTACTGCCCATACAATGTACGTACACATTGATGTAAAAAATGCTTATTATATGCGTGCTCCTTAAATCCAAAGAGATCATAGTTCTATATGTGCTCCAAAACTTAAAAGTATAGACACAATATTTTCCCAGTGTTCTGATTGTCCATAATGTATACTCAAAAATTTAATCCTAGAATATATACTTGCTATTTAGATGGAGTATGAAGTTCTGGAGTATGGAGTATGGAGTATGAAGTATCAGGATGCATGTACTTCATAGTAAATGAGTGTGCAAAAAAGTATGGAGTATGCCCAAGAGCCAAGAATATAGTATGGAGTAACCCTAAAAAAATAGTATGAAGTATAAAGTACGTGGTATGTACTTCATAGAAAAAAATATAGTATGGAGTACCCCCGCAAAAATAAAATAACAGTATGAAGTATCATAAAAAGAGGATAGTATGTCGTATATCTCGTAGTACAAAATATGAAGTATATTTTAAAAAAAAAGAAATATGGAGTATATATAAATATCAGTATGTCACGTTGATGGATACGCTAAATACAAATACATTCATGGCTTCATGGACTCCTGAGCGGTTGGTTTGAAACACCATATACACATGTTGTTTCCATCAATGCATGTACGCATGTTCTTCCTTCTCATACATCGCCATCTCTCACGATGGAGTATATACTGTGAGTATATGTACATCGCCGTCGTCGCCGCCGCCGCCGTGCTGGAGCAGTCACATGTCGGCCATAAACAGTATTACGACGCAGCCGCCGCTCGCCTCGCCGGTGAGCCATCCGAGATGTGCAGTAGTATGTAGTCGTCTCTGCTACCTCATAGAGTAGTCTCTCGTCGGCGTGTGCAGCCATAAATCGTTGTCACCGTCGCCGCACCATAACATTCTTATATTGGTGGTCGTTGCGCACCGCAATCTTACACGACGGATGTGTTTTTCTAGATGCATGGTTGATGTATCGGCTAGATGAACGCCTTGGAACATGGTCCTAATCCATGATCATAAAAAATCTGATTATATTATAAATCGACTAGGAGGAATATTAAAGATTGGGTCCTCTGGATGAATACGTTGGAACATACATCCATGCTCCTAATCCCATCAGCCATCAATGTTGCCCGCGACCCCTGTATAAGAATGGAAATTAGGAATAATTAACAATCGATTTACACGATGTTTGTGTAGATGCATGTCGCATACCTTCTGTCTCTAATGATTTTTCCAGATCCAGCTTTACGTGAAGATTTTGACCGAGAAACATGGAGAAAGAGAAAGAGCACTCTGAGAGAGAGAAAGAGATTAGCGTTGCATGGTTTTATGTCAAGCGATATACGGGGCTAGCCTGAGAAAATAGGAAGGTGGAGATCCGAGTGGAAAATATATCCTTCTTTATTTTACCCGCAACCCGTTAGGAGCGGCACACATCTCAAGCAATCAGACGGCAAAAAAGATGAAGGTAACTACCACCTAATGGTAGGATGTATTTTCCTTATATATATATATATATATATATATATATATATATATATATATATATATATATATATATATACCCTGAAAACATCACAGAGCACAATAGATCGGGAGTTCCGCCGCCGCAAGCCTCTATAGCCACCAAAAATCAATCGGGACCCCGTTCCGGCACCCTGCCGGAGGGGGGATCCCTCACCGATGGCAATCTTCATCATCTCGGTGCTCTCCATGACGAGGAGGGAGTAGTTCACCCTCGGGGCGGAGGGTATGTACCAGTAGCTATGTGTTTGATCTCTCTCTCTCGTGTTCTTGATTTGGCACGATCTTGATGTATCGCGAGCTTTGCTATTATAGTTGGATCTTATGATGTTTCTCCCCCTCTACTCTCTTGTAATGGATTGAATTTTTCCTTTGAAGTTATCTTATCGGATTGAGTCTTTAAGGATTTGAGAACACTTGATGTATGTCTTGCATGTGCTTATCTGTGGTGACAATGGGATATTCACGTGATCTACTTGGTGTAAGTTTTGGTGATCAACTTGCGGGTTCAGTGACCTTGTGAACTTATGCATAGGGGTTGGCACACGTTTTCGTCTTGACTCTTCGGTAGAAACTTTGGGGCACTCTTTGAAGTACTTTGTGTTGGTTGAATAGATAAATCTGAGATTGTGTGATGCATATCGTATAATCATGCCCACGGATACTTGAGGTGACATTGGAGTATCTAGGTGACATTAGGGTTTTGATTGATTTGTGTCTTAAGGTGTTATTCTAGTACGAACTCTATGATAGATCGAAGGTAAAGAATAGCTTCGTGTTATTTTACTACGGACTCTTGAATAGATCGATTAGAAAGGATAACTTTGAGGTAGTTTCGTACCCCACGATAATATCTTCGTTTGTTCTCCGCTATTAGTCACTTTGGAGTGACTCTTTGTTGCATGTTGAGGGATACTTATATGATCCAATTATGTTATTATTGTTGAGAGAACTTGCACTAGTGAAAGTATAAACCCTGGGCCTTGTTTCCTACCATTACAATACCATTTACGCTCACTTTTATTATTAATTACCTTGCTGTTTTTATAATTTCAGATTACAAAAACTTTTATCTACCATCCATATTGCACTTGTATCACCATCTGTTCGTCGAACTAGTGCAACTATACAATTTATCATTGTATTGGGTGTGTTAGGGACAAAAGAGACTCTTTGTTATTTGGTTGCAGGGTTGTTTGAGAGGGACCATCTTCATCCTACGCCTCCTACGGATTGATAAACCTTAGGTCATCCACTTGAGGGAAATTTGCTACTGTCCTACAAACCTCTGTATTGGAGGCCCAACAATGTCTACAAGAAGAAGGTTGTGTAGTAGACATCAAGCGCCCGGGCCGTCCAACCCCCAGCGCGTCGGCGACCCAGGTCAGGGGTGCAGCAGGGACGGGTGCGGCTCCCGCGGGATGCAAGGTGGCGGCGACGGTGACGACGACTCCGCCGCCGACGGTGGCGACTACACCCGGTTCTCTAGGCTCCTCAGCATGTAGGGCGGCGACAGCGGCGTAGTAGCGCTCCGGCAGGTAGCGGCAGCAGCGTAGCAGGGCTAGGCGTAGTTGTTTTTTGTTTTTTTTGTACAAATATGAATGAAATCGCCAAGTTTGTGCCGTGTTTGTACAAATTTGAATCAAATCGCCGAGTTTGTGCCGTGTTTGCGCCGATTTGGGGGCGACCTGGGGGCGGCGACTGGGAACACAATCACTCCCCACGCCGAAATTAAACGCCGGTTCGGCTCCAGACGGCGCTTTTTCGGCGTCCTCGGGGGCCGAACGGCTGGAGATGCTCTTATGGGTGGGGGTTAGTAGTTAGCCATCGACACATCCATGCAGTGTACTTGTTATCCAAATAATTAGCATGCATGGTGATATCGTATATTTACAATCCAAAAAAATTTAGATCCTAATATTTGTTCATATTTTTTATGTCGATTCTCTTAAGTAGAAACAACCTCACATGTTCAATCTATGCGCACAAAACCTTGACATATGTCGAGCAACTCGGTCTCTCTCAAACCGGCTAAAAATGACTAATATTTGTCAAGTTTTGTGCATTCAGACAAAAGTTTTCAAAGCCATACACGAAATAATAGAGGACTCATTTGGCCGATTAAGATGAGCCGAGGAAGTTCTAAAAAAACTGAACGAAGGACGTGTTGCAACGATCCACCTCGTCTTTTCCTATCCGTGCATGTGAACGTCTTCTTTCACTGAACACACATCACCAGAGGACATGAAAATAAACAAATAAAAATGCGAGCATACCAATGTCAAGTCTAGTACTTGCATCCTAGTAATGCGAGCATACAGTTTGATGCGCAGCTAGTTTTATACTAGTCGTGAGAGAAATAGTGCATCCAACAAGCGGTGTTACCCCTCCAAATGTATCAAGACTAGCTAAACGATGTGCTTGTCAGGGTAGACTTGGGAGAATATCTGGTCCTCCCAACATTCATATGCTCCCATGCTTCCAACGCCTAGAAAATTAAAATTAGATGAATGTTGGTGCTTGGGAGCATATGAAATTTTGGAGCACCTGATACTAGCCCACTTGTCACCCGTCTTCGCACGCTGTCACTGAAACACCTCCAATCACCAAAATGCC
Organism: Triticum dicoccoides; assembly: GCF_002162155.2. Lineage (NCBI taxonomy): Eukaryota > Viridiplantae > Streptophyta > Magnoliopsida > Poales > Poaceae > Triticum > Triticum dicoccoides. Next base: position 742,193,320 of record NC_041393.1, on the reverse strand, counting down.
TCTTAGGTCATGAATGCAAGCTCTCATAGCTAATTTCCCAACAGTTTTTTAAAAATAATGTAAGTCACAAACACACCTTGGGTATATGAGTAGGAAGTGAAGGAGGTGCTTCGGGAGGCTGCTTATCCTATCCTCGTGGTCGCTAGCATCGTGGATTATTTTGGAGCCCATTGTTTGCTTGCGGCGAGGGACGACCTTGTGAAAATTATATAAGTTTTTGCTAAAGCATATATAGATGTGCTCTAAGTATTGCACATCTAAATTCTACACTATTGATTTTAGGTGAAGATTCGTACAGGCAAGTCATCAATTCGGGTATTGATCCTCCTCTTCGGGTATATGTAAAGTACTATATACAATGTGATAGAGAGATCGCACTACAAAACAAGTTGTACTACGTCGTTTAAACTTAGGAAAACGTTTCGCTCCTGCGGGCTAATACTCGCAAGGAATCCAACGTGTGCTTTACCGTTCGATCAAGCGTGATTGTACACTACTGCACGACTGATCACACACATCTTTTTTTCAGGGGTAAAGTTGCCGCTTTATTGAAATTTAAAGACCCAAAAGTTTGGAATCTCGTCCGAAATTACACCCAACCTAAAGTCTGGAGGAACCGACAGCCAGACCTTACACAATTCATCACCCACACCTACTCTAGCAAACTTATGCGCGGCAACATTAGCGGAACGTCGAACCGACGAAACCTTGAACTCGTCAAAACCTCGACGTATCTCTTTTATCTCCTCAATCCACGGCCCTGTAGCGCTCAAGTTTTTAGGCAAAAGATTGAGCATCTGCACCACCTTTTGGTTGTCCAGCTCCATGTGAAGTTTCTGAACATTCATCTCCCTTGCAACCTGGGCTGCCCTTCTGCACGCCAAAATCTCCACAGCCTCCGGATCCGCGTTAAAAGGATAGAAATGGCTTGCTCCAGCCACAAAGGCTTCATTGTGATCCCGTAAGACTAGACCACCACCTCCCTTGTCACCATATTTAGAGACCGCTCCATCTGAATTTGCTTTTATCCAGCCATCGTCAGGCGGTTGCCATCGCTGAAGCTCCTTGGTCTCCGGCGGCTTAGTAGACTCAGCATGTGCCAATCTCCACTCCTCCATATGCGCAACCAGTGCTGCTATAATTTCTTGCGGATGAGCAATACATTTTCCGTCTCTAGCATTATTACGTGCCAGCCATAGAGCATACACAGCTTGTATCATTGCTTCTCGTTCTTCTCTCCCTGCATTGGCGAACCACTCCAATAGCCAACTCGACAACTCGCTCTGGGAGGCTATCTCCGCTGGTGGACTTGCCACCAAGACTCCCCTTTGTGAGCGCAACAGCTGCCAAAAGTGGACTGAGTGATTACATGTCCATAACCTGTGAAGGTTTGATTCTTCTCTTCCACACACAACACAGAAGACACCCAGCTTAATCCGTCATCGGTGGAGCTCCAAGCCCACAGCCAAGCCATTTCGGACCAACCTCCACATATGTATTTTTGCCTTGTTTGGGGCTGATGTGTCCCACAGAGCCATGAACCCACGGTGTTTGATAGCAGAAAAAGAAGACTCCGGCTGTCCGGATCTCACTTTGTTCATGGACATTCTAAGACGATACGCCGACCTGACTATGAACCCGCCATGCGCAGTGTAGTTCCATGCTAGATAGTCCTGTTGGAAATATGCCCTAGAGGCAATAATAAAATGATTATTATTATATTTCCTTGTTCATGATAATTGTACATTGTTCATGCTCGGAAACCGTAATACATGTGTGAATGCATAGACCAAAATATATCCCAAGTAAGCCTCTAGTTGACTAGCTCGTTGATCAACAGATAGTTGTGGTTTCCTGACCATGGACATTGGATGTCGTTGATAACGGGATCACATCATTAGGAGAATGATGTGATGGACAAGACCCAATCCTAAGCATAGCACAAGATCGCGTAGTTCGTTTGGTAGAGCTTTTCTAATGTCAAGTATCATTTCCTTAGACCATGAGATTGTGCAACTCCCGGATACCTTAGGAATGCTTTGGGTGTACCAAACGTCACAACGTAACTGGGTGGCTATAAAGGTGCACTACAGGTATCTCCAAAAGTGTCTGTTGGGTTCGCATGAATCGAGACTGCGATTTGTCACTCCGTATGATGGAGAGGTATCTCTGGGCCCACTCGGTAATGCATCATCATATTGAGCTCAATGTGACTAATGAGTTAGCCACGCGATCATGCATTACGGAACGAGTAAAGAGACTTGCCGGTAACGAGATTGAATAAGGTATAGGGATACCGACGATCGAATCTCGGGCAAGTAACATACCGATGGACAAAGGGAATTGTATATGGGATTGATTGAATCCTCGACATCGTGGTTCATACGATGAGATCATCGTGGAACATGTGGGAGCCAATATGGGTATCCAGATCCTGCTATTGGTTATTGGCCGGAGAGGTATATCGGTCATGTATGCATGGTTCCCGAACCCGTATGGTCTACACACTTAAGGTTCGGTGACGCTAGAGTTGTTATGGGAAATTATATGTGGTTACCGAAGGTTGTTCGGAGTGCCGGATGAGATCCCAGGCGTGATGAGGAACTCCGGAATGGTCCGGAGGTGAAGACCGATATATTGGACGAAGGGTATTGGAGTCCGAAAGCGTTCCGGGGGTACTAGGCTATGGCCAGCATGACCGAAAGGTGTTTCGGGGGCCTCGACAAGTGTTGCACGGCCTAGGGAAGGGGGCAAACCAGCCCACTAAGGGTATGTGCGCCCCCACACCCTTTCCCACGTTGCTTGGGGAGGTGGGCGCCTCCACCTGACTTGGGAGGCAAGCCTCCACCTGCTTGGCTTGGGGGGCAAGTCTCCCTAGGGTTTCCCTAGGGAGATCCAATCTGCCCTGGCCACCGCCCCCTAAGGGAAACCCTACGGCGCCTCCCCCTCTTTCCTTCCCCCTATATATAGTGAGGAGGTGGGAGGGCAGCCGTGACCCTTTCCCTGGCGCAGCCCCTCCCTCCTCATACATCTCCTCCTCCTCCTCCTCCGTAGTGCTTGGCGAAGCCCTGCCGGAAAACTACGAGCTCCACCACCACCACGGCGTCGTGCTGTTGGAGTTCTCCGTCAACTTCTCCTCTCCCTTGCTAGATCAAGAAGGAGGAGACGTCCCCGGGCTGTACGTGTGTTGAACGCGGAGGCGCCGTCCGTTCGGCGCTAGATGGGATCTTCCGTGATTTGAATCACCGCGAGTACGACTCCATCATCTGTGTTCTTGTAACGCTTCCGCTTAGCGATCTTCAAGGGTATGAAGATGCAATCCCTCTCTCTCGTTGCTAGCATCTCCTAGATTGATCTTGGTGACACGTAGGAAAATTTTGAATTATTGCTACGTTCCCCAACAGTGGTATCAGAGCCAGGTTTATGCGTAGATTCTATGCACGAGTAAAAGACAAAGTAGTTGTGGGTGATGATTTGTTTAATTTGCTTACTGTTACTATTTTTATCTTGATTCAGCATCATTGTGGGATGAAGCGGCCCGGCCCGACCTTACACGTACGCTTACGTGAGACAGGTTCCACCGACTGACATGCACTCGTTGCATAAGGTGGCTAGCGGGTGTCTGTCTCTCCCACTTTAGTCGGATAAGATTCGATGAAGAGGGTCGTGTAAATAGAAATTGGCATATCACCGTTGTGGCTTTTGCGTAGGTAAGAAACGTTCTTGCTAGAAACCCATAGCAGCCACGTAAAACATGCAACAACAATTAGAGGATGTCTAACTTGTTTTTGCAGGGTATGCTATGTGATGTGATATGGCCAAAAAGGATGTGATGAATGATATATGTGATGTATGAGATTGCTCATGTTCTTGTAATAGGAATCACGACTTGCATGTCGATGAGTATGACAACCGGCAGGAGCCATAGGAGTTGTCTTAATTTATTGTATGACATGCATGTCAATGTAAACGCCATGTAATTACTTTACTTTATTGCTAACCGTTAGCCATAGTAGTAGAAGTAATAGTTGGCAAGACAAATTTATGAAGACACGATGATGGAGATCATGATGATGGAGATCATGGTGTCATGTCGGCGAAGAAGGTGATCGTGTCGCGCCTCTAAGATGGAGATCAAAGGCGCAAGACGATATTGGCCATATCATGTCACTTTATGATTTGCATGTGATGTTTGTCATGTTTACATCTTATTTGCTTAGAATGACAGTAGAATATAAGATGATCCCTCACTAAAATTTCAAGAAAGTGTTCCCCCTAACTGTGAACCGTTGCGAAAGTTCGTTGTTTCGAAGCACCACGTGATGATCGGGTGTGATAGATTCTAACGTTCGCATACAGCGGGTGTAAGCCAGATTTACACATGAAAAATACTTAGGTTGACTTGACGAGCCTAGCATGTACAGACATGGCCTCGGAACACAAGAGACCGAAAGGTCGAACATGAGTCGTATAGTAGATACGATCAACATGGAGATGTTCACCAATGATGACTAGTTCGTCTCACGTGATGATCGGACACGGCCTAGTTGACTCGGATCATGTATCACTTAGATGACTAGAGGGATGTCTATCTAAGTGGGAGTTCATTAGATGAACTTAATTATCATGAACATAGTCAAAAGGACTTTGCAAATTATGTCGTAGCTTGCGCTTTAGTTCTAATGTTTTAGATATGTTCCTAGAGAAAATTTAGTTGAAAGTTGATAGTAGCAATTATGTGGACTTGGTCCGTAAACTGAGGATTGTCCTCATTGCTGCGCAGAAGGCTTATGTCCTTAATGCACCGCTCGGTGTGCTGAAGCTCGAGCGTCGTATGTGGATGTTGCGGACATCTGACATACACGTTTTGATGACTACGTGATAGTTCAGTGCGTAATGCTAAACGGTTTAGAATTGAGGCACCAAAGACGTTTTTGAAACGTCGCAGAACATATGAGATGTTCCAAGGACTGAAATTGGGATTTCAGGCTAGTGCCCACGTCAAGAGGTATGAGACCTCTAACAAGTTTCTTAAGCCTGCAAACTAAGGGAGAAAAGCTCAATCATTGAGCATGTGCTAAGATTGTCTGAGTACTACAATCGCTTGAATTGAGTGGGAGTTAATCTTCCAGGCGAGATAGTGATGTTTCTCCAAAGTCACTGCCATCAAGCTACTAGAGCTTCATGATGAACTATAACATATCAGGGATAGATATGATGTCCTTGAGCTATTCGCGATGTTTGACACCGCGAAAGTAGAAATCAAGAAGGAGCATCAATTATTGATGGTTAGTGAAACCACTAGTTTCAAGAAGGGCAAGGGCAAGAAGGCATAATTCATGAAATGGCAAATCAATTGCTGCTCTAGTGAAGAAACCCAAGATTGAACCCAAACCCGAGACTAAGTGCTTTTGTAATGAGGGGAACGGTCACTGAAGCAGAACTACCCTAGATACTTGGTAGATGAGAAGGATGGCAAGGTCGACAGGAGTATATTGGATATACATTATATTAATGTGTACTTTACTAGTACTCCTAGTAGCACCAGGATATTAGATACCGGTTCGGTTGCTAAGTGTTAGTAACTTGAAATAAAAAGGCTACGGAATAAACGGAGACTAGCTAAAGGTCAGATGACGATATATGTTGGAAGTGTTTCCAAGGTTGATGCGATCAAACATCGCATGCTCCCTCTACCATCGAGATTGGTGTTAAACCTAAATAATTGTTCTTTGGTGTTTGCTTGAGCATAGACATAATTGGATCATGTTTATCGCAATACGGTTATTCATTGAAGGAGAATAATGGTTACTCTGTTTATTTGAATAATACCTTCAATGGTCTTGCACCTAAAATGAATGGTTTATTTAATCTCAATCGTAGTGATACACATGTTCATCCCAAAAGATATAAGATAGTAATGATAGTACCACATACTTGTGGCACTGCCATTTGAGTCATATTGGTATAAAACGCATGAAGAAGCTCCATGTTGATGGATCTTTGGACTCACTCATTTTTGAAAAGATTGAAACATGCGAACCATGTCTATTGGTATATACGCATGAAGAAACACCATGCAGATGGATCATTTGGACTCACTTGATTTTGAATCACTTGAGACATGCAAATCATACCACATGGGCAAGATGACTGAAAGGCCTTGTTTTCAGTGAGATGGAACAAGAGAGAAACTTGTTGGAAGTAATACATTTGATGTGTGCAATCCAATGAGTGCTGAGGCACGCAGTGAACATTGTTATGCTCTTACTTCACAGGTGATTTGACTAGATTCTAAGTATATTTAATTGATGAAACACAAGTCTGAATTATTGAAAGGTTCAAGTAATATCAGAGTGAAGTTCGTCGTGACAAGAGGATAAAATGTCTATGATATGATCATAGCGATGAATATCTGAGTTACGTGTTTTGGTACACAATTAAGACATTGTGAAAATTGTTTCACAACTAATACCGTCTGGAACACCATAGTGTGATGGTGTGTCCGAACATCATAGCTGCACCCTATTGGATGTGGTGCATACCATGATGTCTCTTATCAAATTACCACTATCGTTTGTGGGTTAGGCATTAGAGACAACTGCATTCACTTTAAATAGGGCACCACGTAATTTCATTGAGATGACAGGGTATGAACTATGGTTTAGAGAAACCTAAGCTGTCGTTTTTTAAAAGTTTGGGGCTGCGACGCTTATGTGGAAAAGTTTTACCCTGATAAGCTCGAACCCAAGGCGGATAAATGCATCTTCATAGAACACCCAAAATAGTTGGGTATACCTCCTAATTCAGATCCGGAAGCAAAAGTGATTGTTTCTAGAAACGGGTCCTTTCTCGAGAAATAGTTTCTCTCGAAATAATTGAGTGGGAGGATGGTGGAGACTTGATGAGGTTATTGAACCGTCACTTCAACCAGTGTGTAGCTGGGCACAGGAAGTTGTTCCTGTAGCGCCTACACCAATTGAAGTGGAAGCTGATGATGGTGATCATGAAACTTCAGATCAAGTCACTAGCAAACCTCGTAGGTCGACAAGGACGCATACTACTTCAGAGTGCTACGGTAATCCTGTCTTGGAGGTCATGTTGCTATACAACAATGAACCTACGAGCTATGGAGATGCGATGGTGGGCCCGGAGTCCGATGAATGGCTCGAGGCCATAAAATCCGAGAGAGGATCCATTTATGAAAACAAAGTGTAGACTTTGGAAGAACTACTTGATGGTCGTTAGGCTGTTGGGTACATATGGATTTTAAAAGGAAGACGGACAATGATGGTAAGTGTCACCATTCACTACAGGAATTAGCTACTTTGCCATTTGCCACAGCGGACGGCAAAGGCAAGGATGGCGGACGGCAAAGGCCTTTGTCGTCTGTCGCGGACGGCAAAATGCTCTGGCAAAGATTAGATCGGCAAAGAGCTACTTTGTCGTCTGCTTTCTGAGGCTGATGGCAAAGGGTCCTTTGCCATCAGCAGCAGACGGCTATGAAAGCAAACAACAATAAAATACGCTGTTAGTCCGTTAGGTGGCTAACGGCAGTCTTTGTTGTCCGCCGCTGACGGCAAAAAGCATCAGGCCTTTGCCGTCCGCCAAATGACGTCAGCTGGACGTCACTGCCCACCAAGGCTTTGCCGTCCGCCACTGTAGGCAAATGTGGTGATCCTTTGTCATCTGCCACTGTAGGCAAACTGGCCAAATGGGTCAGCTCCCAGGGAGCACAGGTGGCCGCCGCGTGGCTTCTATGCCGTCTGCGGCGGGCGGCAAAGGGGCCTTTGCCATAAGCGGCTGACGGCAAAGATCCTGCATTACCTCTTTTTTCTGTTTTTTTTAAATCCAACAATTTTCATAGCAAATATATATGACATATATATATATATATATATGTGTGTGTGTTTCACGGGGCTATTTAACAACAAACATATGACTTATATAGTTCCATCCATTCATACATAGCAAGTTGCACATACACATAAGTTGCAACCATTAGCAAGTTGCACATACATATTACAATGCAAAGTTTCATCAAGATAGCAAGTTCCATCGTAGCAAGCTAGAAGAATACTAGAAGAGAATGAAAGAAAAAACAAGCACTCCATCATAGCAAGCTAGCTTCCGTGAAGTGAATAAAATCTGCAAAATGGCAAATAAGAAAGTTAGGAAAAGGTGAGTAGAAGAAGAAGACTAGAAGAAGAAGCACTCCATCGTTTGCGAGCTAACTTAGGTGAAATGGATCGTTTATGAGCTAACCTAGGTGAAATGGATCGTTTATGAGCTAACTTAGGTAAAATGCATCATTTTAGAGCTAACCTAGGTAAGATGTGTCATTTTGGAGCTAACCTAGGTAAAATGGGTCATTTTAGAGCTAACGAAGGTAAAATGGATCATTTTGGAGATAATCTAGGTAAAATGGGTCATTTTAAAAGCTAACTTGGGTAAAATGGATCATTTATGAGCTAACTAAGGTAAAATGGGTCATTTTAGAGCTAACTTAGGTAAAATGGATCGGTTATGAGCTAACTAAGCTAATTATGTCATTTTGACATAAGTAAGCTAAGTACATGTCATTATTGAGCAAACCTAGTTAACTAAGCATATTACAACTAACTTAGGTCATTTTGGAGGAAACAAAGCTAAGTATAAATCGTTTTAGAGCTAACTTAGGTAAAATGGCTGGTTTTGGAGGTCAGTAAGCTTATTAAGTCATTTTGGAGGAAAAGAATCTAACTCTAGGTCACTATGGTAAGCATATTGGAGGAAATAAAGCTAAGTCTAGGTTTTTATGCATTTGTTAAGCAAAACACTAGAGAAACTTACCGTGATCATGGAGGTGTAGGCGGAGCGATCCCAGGAGCAATATCTGGCATCGGCGGAGCGGTCTGACCGGACTTCTCGCACACAAACTGCACATCTCCAATGGCTATCGAGCCATGGGACCTCCCGCCACCAGATATCATCACCTGCTCTGGATCAATGGGACCCTGGCTCGGGTTAAAGTCGTCCCCTTTCCTCGCCTTCTCCTTGACTTTCTTGTAAGAGGCAGTGTGGGCCATGGCATACATGTCGTACACCTCTGGCACCTTATCCGTCTTATTGTAGCATGCCTGAAAGAGAGAAACAAAGTAAATTAGTAATTAAAGGGCTCAAGCTAGCATTATGAATGAATTGCATGAATCATGAAGCAAACCACATACCCAGTTCCGCCCGAACTGATATAAGCTGGAGCTGCCTTGATGGTGTGGCACACCTTCTATTTGGGCACGTTTGTCCTTGGCCTCAGTCGGCTCCCCGCCATTATCAGCATAGCCACTCGGCCCCTCAGGCTAGTTCGGCCAAGTACCCCATCCAGACGTGTGCTCCTCCAGGGTCTCGGAGCGCTCCCAACCAGCGCCCCCCATCTTCCAACACCTGCCAAGACAAAGAGTAAACGAAATTAGTACAACATAAAAGAATACCAACATGAATAACAATATGTATATCACTTAAGTGTATCATCATCAAGTACAACATAAAAAATTGAATACCTGACACTACTTGTCAGGACCCCGACTCAATGCCACATCGATCTAGCGTGTAACACCTCATATCACTTTGCGGCCTCACGCACGGTATCCCCACGGGTGTCGCCTTACCTTTGCCTGGGACCGTTTGCGTCTTTTGGCACACGTATATGATAGTGTCGCTAGCATCCATATGATAAGGAGCCCGGGCTGACATGGCTAGTCGTAAACCCAAAGTGGCACAAACTTACAGGGACAGGCATCCATGACCCAACATCGAACGTGTCGGTCATCAGCGAGTGAATCCAGGTTGTAGCACTGGGCTAGCAGGACTCCGATGAACCAGGCTGTAGCGGGCTAACATGACTCCGGTATTCATCGCGTGACATTTCCCTGAAGGGACAGACACAGGAACGAAGAAGGACACATGCCGGCCAGCCTAAGTGTTCCGGAGCAGTAGCAAGCTACCATGGCTCAGTGGAAACACTAGGAGACATTTCCCGGTAAGAGAGGCTACTAAGGATAAACAACTAGATAGTTAGATCCCACACATACCAAGCATTTCAATAATATACACACAATATGCTCGATATGCGCAAATACAACATGGCATCACAACATGACTCTACAACTCAAGTATTTATTCAATAGGCTCCGAGGAGCGAGATATTACAAACATGGGTCACTCGACCCAGCATTCAGAGCATACAAACAACAAGCACATGCGGAAGCTTAACATGTCTGAGTACAGACATCTACAAATGAAAAGGGCTGAGAAGCCTGACTATCTACCAGATCCTGCCGAGGGCACAAGATCGTAGCTGAGGTAACAAGCTAAACGTCGAAGTCCACGCGGTACTACTAGCGAGACTAAAGTCTCTCTGCAAAAACATAAATTAAGCAACGTGAGTACAAATGTACCCAGCAAGACTTACATTAGAACTAACTACATATGCATCATTATCAACAAAGGAGGTGGTGGAGTTTAACTGCAGCAAGCCAGCTTTGACTCGGTGGCTAACCTGAACTACGACTGCAAGTAACTCTTTTCAGGTGGCGCACACGAGTCCACATATTCACCATATCAATACACCACTATGGATCAGCTCCCGTCTCCCTACAAGAACGCCATCCATAGCACTCACGCTTATCTTGCGTATTTTAGAGTATCCACTTTCACTTGTCTATGAACTGTACAGGCAACCCAGAAGTCCTTTTCTGCGGACACGGCTATTTGAATAGATCATATTAACCCTGCAGGGGTGTACTTCTTCACACACGCTCTCACCACTTACCGTCGTTTACACGACATGTACTCGGCAACCTTCAAGCGGAAGCCCAGCGAGGGTGTCGGCCACGACCTAACTAACCACACAAGTCTCTCGTCCAGGTTTATCGCCTATTCGGGTTCCATCCGGAAGGAGATCCGGCCGGGATGTCGCTCACGGCCCCAAATGATGTGAGCAGGGTTCCCAAGCCCACCATCCGGGTGCCACTTGGTACACCATGCCACTGTGCCTAGTCTGTCCCAATCCCACCTGTACCGGGTGCCACTAATTGGTAGACTACTAACACTACCTACAAACACCAGAAACTAGTTGCAACTCCTGGACAGAGATCAAGTTGATTAATAAGTCGAGAGGGGCACTTAAGCATTCCAATGCGTGGTAGTAGCTGGTCATGGATCAAAAACACAGAACTCAGTTCCTGAGGACGGCTGCAATGAGACAACCCACCATGTACTCGTACATAGCCTCTCACCGCTACCTTTACCAAATCGTGTTCACACACTTAGCTCTCAATAGTAGGACATGTTCACCACATTCCAATTCATCCCCGATGAATCAGACCTGACACAACTCTAAGCAATAGCAGGCATGACAAACAAGCATGAATGGGTAGGCACATCAGGGCTCAAACAACTCCTACTCATGCTAGTGGGTTTCATCTATTTACTGTGGCAATGACAGGTCATGCAGAGGAAAGGGGTTCAACTACCGCAGCATGTAACAGTTGAATCGTTGTTGTCCTAATGCAGTAAAAGAGAGCAAGAGCGAGAGAGTGGCATTGTATCGGAATGAACAAGGAGGTTTTGCTTGCCTGGCACTTCTGAAGATAATATAGCTCTTCATCGGTGTCATCGAACTCATCGTCGAAACATCGTCTACTGAGAGGGGACAAATACCGGCAAACAAGGGAGAACACAATCAATGCAATGCAACAATATGATGCATGAATGTGACATGGCAATATGCTGTTGTTTGAGCTAATGCAACTAGCAACAAGTTAAATGAAGTTGGTTTGAATCCAAGATTCAAATTCAAACTCCATATGTGAAGGTTTAAATGTCATTTAATTGAATTGTCCTAAATAGTAGTCATAAGTTGTTCTAACATGCATGAAAATGGTACAGATGGATAGATTGAATTTTTCTGATCATTTTTCATATATAAATTATTTGATTTGGAGCTACGGTTGAATTTCTATGAATTTTAGAAGTTTTGGATATATTCTGGAATTTTCTGTATTATCTTAATTCCAGAAAAAGATTAATTGCGTCAGCATGACGTAGGTGTGACGTCAGCAGGTCAACTGACCCGGCCAGGTCAAACCTGACCTGTGGGACCCACATGGCAGTGGTTAGTTAACTAACTAAACAGAGTTAGTTAGTGTTAGGTTAAGCACTAATCTAGATTAATTAGTGCTAAACTAACCTAACTAATAATTAACAAGGGGTGGCCCACACGTCAGTGACCCAGGGGTCAAACTGGGCCCACCGGGGGTCAACTTGGTCAGCGGAGTCAAACCTGCCGGCGTCGAGTCGCCGGCGAGGCCGAGACGACAGAGAGCGTCGGAAACGCTGCTCCAGCCACGGTTTGATGCGCGGGTGGGTGCTACGAGTAGGTGGCGATGTGGCGCATCCAACGGTGGCGGTGTTTGGTGATGGGGTGGTCGGGAACAACGGCGGCGAGCACGTCCACGGCGGCCGGAGTTCGGGCCTCGGTGGGAAACATGCTAGGTTGCACAGCAGGACGTGGGGGTGGCCGCGTTCGACTCGTGAGGATGTACTGATTGCAGTGGTGAGCTCGGGTGCAAGCTTGCACGACTGTGGCCACGGTGGCGACATGGCCGGCGGCGAGGAGCTATCGACTCCAATGGAAACGGCAGGTACACGGCACAATAGAGCACGGGGAGAGAGGGGAGCATCAGAGGAGCTACCGTTGGGTCAAATGGGAGGGTCAGCGAGCTCGGGGAGGCACCGGAGGCAGCAAATCGACGGCGACGATCTCCGGTGGCCGACGAGGGGAACGGCGGTGCTTGTGGTGTCCAGGGGCTTCCAGCGTCGGGCGGCTCGGTGAGGAGGAAGAGAGGGACGAGGCGGAGCTCATAGCCGCGTTGGTGAGGCGTGGGGTTGGCTGCGGCTGCGGCTATGGCGAACGGCGGCGGCGGTGGCGTTCGGTGGTGAGAGGAAGAGAGAGCAGAGGAGGGGGAGGAGCACGGGGAGAGTGAGAGGGGCCTGAGGGGGTGCGTGGCGCCGAGGAGAAGACACGAGGCGTCGCGGTGGCCAGGCGACGCAGGCAGACAGCCTGGTGGCGTGGCGCCCGCGCGTGCGCCGGCGCGCTCCTCTCTGCCTGCCTGGCGAGAGGAAGCAGGTGGCTGGCACGGGCCAGCACAGTGCTGGGCCGGCCAGTGGGCTGCCAGGTGGGCTGGCTGGGCTGCCAGGTGAGCGCCAGGTAAGAGAGTTTCATTTGTTTTTGTTTTCTAAATATTCTGTAGGTTTGTTGCATTTCTAAAAATACCTAGGCAACTCCAAAAATCACCAAACTGCACCTGGTCCTTAGTTGGAAAATTTCCAGCATGGAACATTTTAGTTTGGGATTATTTGAGCATTTGAAATATTTTATATAATTTAAATGCCCAAATTCAAATAGTTAGAGATTTAATCCAGTGACCTTAGAGTGACCTAGAAATCTGTGCATCACTTCTGACAGTGGTTTAGGACCAAGGCAAAGGTGATGAACATTTTAGAAGGGCATTTCAGGTTCATTGAAAATATTTTTAGTAAACCCTAATTGGATTCAGAGGGTTCTGGGGGTTTTGTCTTCCCCATTTCAAATTTCATAAAATTTAAACATGATGCATGGATGCTAAAGCAAAACAAGCAAGGCCTGAACTGGGGATGTGACACTACTAATAATCTCGATCAGTATCATCAATAAATGCATAATCATCATCATCACTATAATCAATGACGGGCTCATAGGGTTCAGTGGCATCAACATGTGGAAGGCCACCTTGACGTAATCGGTCAAGCATTGACAGGTCATCCGCAGCAGTAACCTCTTCTTGTTCTGGCTCTTCTTGTTCCTCATCTGGGGTGATGTCAGATTCACTGTCGCTGTCTACTTCAATGTTTTAGGGTGAAGTATAGCGGTTCTTGAAACGCTTTTTGGAAAGACATGTCTCTTGGAAGAATTCTCCTTCATATGTGTATGGGTTAATGTGAGGTTCATAATCCTCTTCCTTTGGGGGAGATAGTCTAGCACGTGGCGGCACTTCATAAACGACATCCCAAACTTTCAGATTTGGATTAGTTTGGTAGGCCCACGGTAGATAGAATACTTGGGTCGCCTATTGAGCCATAATATAGACATCGGGAACATCTAAATGGGTGCTTTGGTTGATTTCAACTAGCCCTATATGTTCATGAGTCCTTCTAGTCTCCTTCGGCTGAAACCAATAACATTTGAAGACTACGACATTCGGTGGGTTTTCACCATAGAATAGAAGTTCATAAATTGCTTCAACTCTCCCATAATACTCGGTACCTCCTTCGCCGATAGCAGATACACAACAATTTGTAGACTTTCGGTCGGCCATAGATAGCTCTTTGCCATAGGTACGAAAGCGATACCCGTTGATGTCGTATTTGTCAAATGAACGGACCTTATAGTCGAAACCATTAGCGACTTGTCTCAATTCGGCGTCCATAGACTCTGAATTAGCCTACAAGTTTAATACGAAAGGATTGTTGCATTACGCCCAAATTAGCGAATGAAATGAAATTGTCTAATAGAAATTACCATTTGTTTGAACCAAGAGATGAAACCGGGATAGCCGCCTCCTTGCTTTGCAAGAAGCTCATACTCTTCGACGGAATCCTTTTGGATCACCGCTCCATACGAGAATATGGTGACATATCGACTATATGAAATATCTAGGAATAAGCTCAGTTTCAAAGGAAATAGAAGTTGCGAAACAATGTACCGAGAACTTACTCGATGTACGGTTGCACTTCTATCAGGTTGTTGAAGATATACAATGAAATGGTTCGCCAGTCTTTGTTATCCAAAGATACTGGATTTGAAACACTGGCTGGTGCGAGATTCCCTTTGAATAGGCTGAGGTTGGATCCACCCTTTTTAGGGTCGTCAGCATTGTACCGAGGCTTCGGATTATGCAAATGACGATTTTTGGCTTCGTAGTGTGCTGTCACGAAGTTTGCCGCCTCCTCAGTGATGAATGCCTCAGCCATCGATACTTCAATTCTACGTTTATTTTTACATTTTTCTCAAAGCGTCTTCTGCATCCTCTCAGTTGGGTAGCACCAACGATTTTGCACGGGTGCCCCCAATCTTGCCTCGGTCGGGAGATGCAAAATCAAATGCTGCATTGGATTAAAGAAGCCGTTGGAAAGATCTTCTCTAACTTGCAGATCAACTCTGGCGCCAAATCTTCCATTTCCTCTAACACGCCAGGCGATAGTTCTTTCGCACAAAGAACACAGAAGAAATAGCTGAGTTCTGCCAGTACTAGCCATTCATCCTCAGGGATGAAGCCACGCAACATCACCGACATTACCCGCTCAATCCATATGTGCTAATCATGACTCTTGAGACCAAATATCTTCAATTTATCAAGACTCGCTTCCCTCTTTAGATTCGCTGCATACCCATCGGGGAACATCAACTGCATTTTCACCCACAAGATAATTTCCCTCATAGCTGGCCTTCCAAGATTGAACCATGCCTTTGGCTTCGTCCAGTTCTACTTTCCTGTCGGTTCTTTCCTATTTTGTAACGGCCTATCACATAGCGCCTCCAGATCGACTCTAGCCTTAGTATTATCCTTTGACTTCCCATCTATGCCGAACAATGTACCAAAAAGTGCCTCAGCGATATTATTCTTAGTGTGTATCACGTCGATGTTGTGTGGGCAAAGGAGGTCTTTGAAGTAAGGCAGATCCCATAAGCATGTCTTGTGAGTCTAGGCGTGCTTAGAATTATACCCCTTGAAGTACCCTGGATGCTCTGGATCTGGCTCTAGAGCATTTAACTGATCCAGGGTCTGTTGGCCTGTCAACGCAGGTGTTGCAGAGTTTTTGACAACTCTACCTCTGATGAAGTTCTTCTTGTCTTTTCTGAACTTATGGCGAGGATCCAGGAACTGCCTATGCATGTCGAAGCAAGAAAACTTGCGACCGGCCTGAAGCCAACGAAACTCAAGAGCTCCCTTGCATGTGGGGCACGGGAACCTTCCATGCACACACCAGCCAACGCATAGTGCATACGCCAGCAAGTCATGCGTCGAGTACATGTACCAGACACGCATTATGAAGTTTCGTTTGCTATAGGCGTCGTATGTCTTGAACCCATTATTCCAGGCTTCTTGCAATTCGTCCTTAAGCGGCTGCATGTACACATTCATATTTTCCCCCGGATAGTTGGGCCCTGGAATTATCAACGTCATAAAAATGTTCTTTCTTTGCATAATCTGTCCGGGGGGAGATTGAGTGGAAAGACAAATACGGGCCAACAACTGTATTGGGCTGCCGTCATACCAAACACACTGAACCCATCTGTGCTGATGCCGACTTGAGGATGCCTCGGATCTGCCGCTTTGTCAGCATGTAATTCATCAAACTTTTTCCATGCAACACCATCCGATGTGTGTACCATCATCAGATTCCCGTCTGCATCTAGTTTGGTTCTTTTGCCTGTTTTATGCCATGTCATCTGTCTGGCCGTCTCTTCGACCATGAAAAGACGTTGAAGTCTTGGTACGATTGGCATATACCGAAGAACACTAACGGGGATTTTGGTCTGTGTCTTCTCATCCATACCGTTGTCTACCACAACATACCTGGAAGACTTGCAAATGGGACAATAGTTCAAGTCCGCATAGTCAAGCCTAAATAAGGCACATCCTTTCTCATAGGCATGTATCTTCTCATAGGGCATCTTCAGTTCACGGAGGATTTTGTCTGACTGGTACAGGTTTGCCGGCATTACATGGCCTTTGGGTAGAAAGCGTCCAAATATTGTCATCATTGCTTCGTAGCATTCTCTACCCAAGTTGAACTGAGCCTTCAGAGCCATTACTTGTGAGATGGCATCCAACTGACAAAGCTCAGTGTGCTCGTGGAGCGGACATTTTGAAGACTCCAACATTTCATTGAAGGCCTTTGCAGATTCCTCCATCTCCTCGTCCGAATCCCGAGCATCATCATAGTCTTGCGCCATGTTTTCTATCCCGGTACCATGCTCATTGGTGCAACGACGATCCACCTCAGCTCGGTCACGTTGGGAAGACTCACCATGATATGTCCAGACCGTATAATCGGGCGTAAAACCACTCTTCTGCAGGAGTTTGCCCATTTCATCCTTTGTCCTCTTTTCCCAATTGCCGCATCGGAAACAGGGGCACCAGGTTTTCCTCTGGCCATTTGCAAATGCGGCTTGCACAAACCCCTTGGTTTTTGTGAACCATTCAACGCTCCATTTGTTCTGACCAGTGTGACCGGTGTACATCCATGCACGATCACTCATCTTGACTTATGGAGCTACTGGACACACAACAAATATATATATAATTCACCATGTATATATTCATCAGTTGATCTACTTTGTCAATTTTATTACGTCCATGCAACCTACACTCTAATAGGTAATGATAGGTCCTAATCCCACCCGAGTATGTGTAGATTGGGTTCATTTTCCCATGCTATGCTCTGGATCTGACACAAAATTTCGGCAGCACCTCCCCGCTGTTCTCCTGATACACGTCTCTGCAATAAACAGAGAAGATGTGTACCCGGAGAACAACAGGGGAGGCACTGATGAAATTTATGCGTCGGATCCAGAGCAAAGCATATGGGAAAACGAACCCAATCTACACATACTCGGGTTGTCCATGGATAGCGTTGGACAATTCAAAAGAATCGCGGTTATAAATATGCAAATGCATGCATATTTATAACTATAACGCTTTCGAATGGGAGACACATATTGGTTACGCATACTGATGATTCAAGACACATATATAGCTAGCTATCAAGTTTCATCGGCACGAACACCATAACAGAGGAAACAATTAAGGGGGGAGGAGGACATGTCATTTATGCTCACCCACGAATGAAGGGGCAGAGCTCGTCAAACGCACGGCGAGGTCGTCGAACACCAAACCTCGCAGCGATGAAACAACTGCACATTTAAATCTACCCGATCAACACAATTATATATGATGTTTTTCATAACAAAATCAAAAAATATATGACCTAAATCATAATTCACAAATATATGACCCCGTCAGCCTGTGCAAGGCCAAAGAGCACCTTTTCGGGAGGTTTCAGGGGCCGGGGTGTCGTGTCTGTGTCGGGGTGCCGTGTCGGGTTCGGGGTGTTGTTTCGAGGTCGGGGTGTCGTTTCGGGGTCGGGGTGTCGGGGTATGGTGTCAGGGTCGGGGTGTCGGGGTATGGTGTCGGGGTCGAGGTGTCGGGGTG
>NC_041393.1:742139479-742173942 GCF_002162155.2 Triticum dicoccoides | reverse complement strand
GGCGGCGGGTGGCGGGGGCGGCGCTGGGCGGCGGGGGCGACGCGGTGGGTGGATCTGGTGGTGGGGCGTCGGGAAGGAGAGAGGGAGAGAAAAAGAGAGAGTAACGGGCGGGGGGGCTCGGCCATTAGTTAGGTTAGTTAGGTTATTTTGTCGTCCGCCCCTCCTTTGTCGTCCGCTTTTTGTTTATCTTTGCCGTCCACTGCGGACGGCAAAGAGGGGGGACGTTAAGTTTTTTCTAATCAAATCGTTAGTGGGGTCCACCTCTCTCTTTTCCGTCAGCCAGCTGAGGGCAAAGTTTCTTTGTCGTCCACCAGCGGACGGCAAAGAAATGAACGATGGCAAAGACCTTCTTTGCCGTCTGCTTGATGTTTTTCCGTCCGCTTCTGGGTAGCTGATGGTAAAGACCTTCTTTGTCGTCCGCTAGCGGACGGCAAAGAAATGGCAGACGGCAAAATCCCTGATTTTAGTAGTGATTAAGAAAGCTCGACTTGTCGCTAAGATGTTTTCCGACAAGTTCAAGGAGTTGACTGCGATGAGACTTTCTCACTCGTAGTGATGCTAAGAGTCTGTTGGAATTATATTAGCAGTTACTGCATTATTTATGAAATCTTGCAGATAGGATGTCAAAACATTGTTTCCTCAATGATTTTCTTGAGGAAAGGTTGTATGTGATACAACCAGAAGGTTTTGTCAATCCTAAAAGATGCTAACAAGTATGCAAAGCTCCAATATTCCTTCTAAGGACTGGAGTAAGCATCTCGGAGTTGGAATATACGCTTTGATGAGATCATCAAAGATTTTGGGTTTATAAAAAGTTTATGAGAAACTTGTATTTCCAAAGAAGTGAGTGGGAGCACTATAGAATTTATGATGAGTATATGTTGTTGACATATTGTTGATCAGAAATGATGTAGAATTTCTGGAAAGCATATAAGGACATTTGAAAAGTGTTTTCAATGGAAAACCTGGATTAAGCTACTTGAACATTGAGCATCAAGATCTATAAGGATAGATCAAAATCGCTTGATAGTACTTTCAAATGAATATGTACCGTGACAAGATCTTGAAGGAGTTCAAAATAGATCAACAAAGAAGGAATTCTTGGCTGGGTTATAAGGTGTGAGTATTGAGGAAGACTCAAGACCTGACCGTGGCAGAGGAGAGAGAAATTGCGAAGGTCGTCCCCTATGCTCTACAATATGATGTGATGTGTACCGCACCTAAAGTGTGCCTTGCCATGAGTCAGTCAAGGGGTACAAGAGTGATCCAGGAATGGATCACTAGACAATGGTCAAAGTTATCCTTAGTGGACTAAGGAATTTTTCTAGATTATGGAGGTGGTAAAAGATTTCGTCGTAAAGGGTTACGTCGATGCAAACTTTGACTCTAATCTGGATGACTCTGAGTAGTAAACCGGATTCATATAGTAGAACAGTTATTTGGAATAGTTCCAAATAGTGCGTGGTAGTTGCATATACAAGATGATGTAGAGATTTCTAAAGCACACACAGATCTGAAGGTTTCAGACCCGTTGACTAATAACCTCTCTCGCAAGCAAGATATGATCAAACCCCATGGGTGTTGGATTCATTACAATCACATAGTGATGTGAACTAGATTATTAACTCTAGTGCAAGTGGGAGACTGTTGGAAATATGCCCTAGAGGCAATAATAAAATGATTATTATTATATTTCCTTGTTCATGGTAATTGTCTGTTGTTCATGCTATAATTGTATTAACCGGAAACCGTAATACATGTGTGAATATATAGACCACAACGTGTCCCTAGTAAGCCTCTAGTTGACTAGCTCGTTGATTAATAGATAGTTGTGGTTTCCTGACCATGGACATTGGATGTCGTTGATAACGAGATCACATCATTAAGAGAATGATGTGATGGACAAGACCCAATCCTAAGCATAGCAAAAGATCGCGTAGTTCGTTTGCTAGAGCTTTTCTAATGTCAAGTATCATTTCCTTAGACCATGAGATTGTGCAACTCCCGGATACCGTAGGAATGCTTTGGGTGTACCAAACGTCACAACGTAACTGGGTGGCTATAAAGGTGCACTACAGGTATCTCCAAAAGTGTCTGTTGGGTTGGCATGAATCGAGACTTCGATTTGTCACTCCGTATGACGGAGAGGTGTCTCTGGGCCCACTCGGTAATGCATCATCATAATGAGATCAATGTGACTAATGATTTAGCCACGGGATCATGCATTACGGAACGAGTAAAGAGACTTGCCGGTAACGAGATTGAACAAGGTATAGCAATACCGACGATCGAATCTCGGGCAAGTAACATACCGATGGACAAAGGGAATTGTATACGGGATTGATTGAAACCCCGACATCATGGTTCATCCGATGAGATCATCGTGGAACATGTGGGAGCCAATATGGGTATCTAAATCCCACTATTGGTTATTGGCCGGAGAGGTATCCCGGTCATGTCTGCATGGTTCTCAAACCCGTAGGGTCTACACACTTAAGGTTCGGTGACGCTAAAGTTGTTATGGGAAATTATATGTGGTTACTGAAGGTTGTTCGGAGTCCCGGATGAGATCCCGGACGTGACGAGGAACTCCGGAATGGTCCGGAGGTGAAGATCGATATATTGGACGAAGGGTATTGGAGTCCGGAAGTGTTCCGAGGGTACCAGGCTATGGCCAGCATGACCGAAAGATGTTTCGGGGGGGCCAGCAAGTGTTGTAGGGCCTCATGGGCCAAGGGGAGGGGGCAAACCAGCCCACTAAGGGGTTGTGCGCCCCCATACCCTTTCCCACGTTGCTTGGGGAGGTGGGGTGCCTCCACCTGACTTGGGAGGCAAGCCTCCACCTGCTTGGCTTGGGGGGCAAGTCTCCCTAGGGTTTCCCTAGGGAGATCCAATCTGCCCTGGCCGCCGCCCCCTGGGGGAAAACCTCGGGCGCCTCCCCTTCTTCCCTTCCCCCTATATATAGTGAGGACCTAGGAGGGCAGCCGTGACCCTTCCCCTGGCGCAGCCCCTCCCTCCTCATACATCTCCTCCTCCTCCATAGTGCTTGGCGAAGCCCTGCCGGAGAACCACGAGCTCCACCACCACCACACCATCGTGCTGTCGAATTTCTCCCTCAACTTCTCCTCTCGCTTGCTTTATCAAGAAGGAGGAGACGTCCCCAGGTTGTACGTGTGTTGAACACCACTACTAGAAATTAGGCTATCAACGACCGTCAAAAGATAACGCTTGGTCGTTAGCAGTACAACGGGCTAGCCAAACGTGGCCTGCCCGACCTTCACGACGACCGACGGTCTGCCCGTTGTTAATTTAACATATCTCAGTGGTCGTTGTTGATTAGTCACCTTATTTTTTGGACTAATTAACGGATGTATCTTTTATCTCGGGAAAGAAGGATATATATCAATCTACAAGTTAGGTTTATTCGTGTGTCCATGAGAACCATGGCGGCGCAACCCCATCCCATAGATCGTAAGCAAACTAGGCATGGAGTGTCACCCTGATCTCGCCTTGCAGGCAGCCTAGCAGCGGAACATCGTAGCAACAGCCGAGATCCTCTTCCTAAGTTCATAGAAGGTTTGTCCCAAATTTTCTCCTTATTTTGATTTTTCTCTTCATCGACATGACATCTGGTATTGGCCTTTCTTGTGGCCGACGATACATGGCATTCATCGCCGTATTGGCGGCGTGGAAGGCGTCTTCGTGCGTGCACTTGCGGGGGTCGACGAGGCAGCCACCGCAAGCCAATTGCTGGCCCTTGCACTATATATGGACCAAAGAAATCAGATACGTGCAGCTTACTACAATGGAATCGACCAGGTTCGGCATCGTGGTGCTCTTGTTCATCCCCTTTGTCGCTGGCCAGTAAAATTAGCAAATTTCTACTTGCCTCTGAGCCGCCAACCTGCACCTTCCTCTCAAAGAACCAGAGACACCGATGTTGAGGGGGCGATGGAGGCGCGGGCGAGAACATGAATCGACGGGTGCACGAGGGAGGGCGGAAATCGATGGCGGCACATGTGAGGTTAGCTTCAGATCTGAGACATTAGCAAGTCTATTTTTTTTTCTTTTTTTTCAGAGGTAAGCGTACAGTCGTCACAGGAAATTATTGAGTAGATAATACCTTGAGTGCAGCCGCGTAATCTGAAACTTCATAAGTCCATCTGCTAATAAATTTTATTATTACTACCTTAGGGACACTATCAAGAAATATATCACACAGGTTGCAGCAGCAAGCTGCAGTGTTGTTGTGTGTTTAGTCAGTCTGAAAAATTGTAGATGCTTGCGTTTTGATGACTACTAATGCTATCTGCTTTGTCAATCTGAACGATTCATCATGTGCAGCGATAAATAAAGTTAACTGTGAGATGTCATACTTCTAAATTGTGGCAATAAATATTCAGAACAACCTGAGCTGATTACGGGAAGCATACATTTTCTGTTTCCTTAATACATTAATTTGGTTCTCCATGCAACAGGGTCACATGCATGATTACCGGAAGCATATCAACCTGAGCTCTACGAGGGCATGAGCTAACAACACCTGATCAAGTGCCAACAATTCTTGGTTGTTGTAATTCACAGGAAGGTCTGACTCATCGTACTAACAACATGATATATACCACTAGTTAATGCAAGTCTTAATCTGTAGTAATCGTTTTGCTTCATATTTTTTACCTTATTAATAAACAGTGACACAAGTACTTCTATACGTACTTTATTTGGTTTAGCATTCAGTAATTCATTTTCAGTACATCAACATTCACTTGGTTAATTTAATTGTACTTTGTATAGCCGTTGTCCACACTTCCAACTAACTCTATTTGTATACGTTAACACAATTAGTCATCGCAGGCAGTGGCGAATCTTAGGACAAACGGAGGGTAGGCTCAAACTTAACGAACGAAGGATTCTGGATGAGTATAGACAGGATTGTGACTATGTGGGCTTGATGAGCTGCCGCTGATTGCCTGGGCTGGGCCTAATACTAGTAGAAAAAAAATTGCATCCCTGGAGGGGGGGCTCGAGCCTGTTAAAGCCCCCAAGTAGATTCGCCCTGATCGCAGGTATGGAAACTTGACAACATTAGCTCTCGAAAGATGCTTTCTACTCACAGTTGAACAAGTCTAGACTGATACGAGGTATTGCTAGGTGGACCTTGCCAGAGCAATCAAGTAAATTAGCAGATTTCAGAAGAAAAAGGGTTACTCACAAGCCTGACATGCAATATGAGGAACCAGGGAAGAAGTACAAGTTAGCTACAAAAGGTACTACACAAACATAAAGATATTAATCAAGTATCTTCTAGTGGATGATATAATGTGGTTGCTTGTTTTCATGGATGGAAATGATGCGCCAACAAATACACCAATCTTGTTTAGTACAAAATGGGATGCAGATGATTCCAAAAGTGTGTTTCTAAGAATCATGTATTGTACCAATAATTGTTTCTACGCTTTATTCTCTTCAAGTTACTCATAATATATTGCAAGTATGAATGATGAAGTTGATGCTAGCAATGACAGTGACATGGGAAATGATATCATGAAGTTACTACATTCATTTTATATACTATTATACTTTGTGTCAACTTATTTCCAAGACTGACTTTCATAAACTACTCAGCATATTGTAGGACTGATGGTCCATCGTAATATATAGAAGCAAAACAGGAGGCATCGCTGATGAAGAATGATATCCATTCAAACAATGGCGGTGTTCCTCAAGTGAAGATCAATAAATATTTTCTTTTCTAGTTGTCTCATTTTCCAGAGAGATATGATCAAGTACATTGGTCATATAAGGAGTTATTTTGACTCGATTTCTTAAATGATATTTTAATTTCAGAATTGTATGTCAGAATATTGGTATGTCTATTAATAAAAGGGGCTATGATCTTTCCAATTCAAATTCTTTTGTTTCTAGATTAATGTGGATGTTAGTATTCAAATGTTGGATGCTGCATAAAGTGATTGTTGAATAGAAAGTTATACTAAATATAGGTTGTTCTGAAGAATATCAAATTGTGAAGAGAGTGGTTGTTGATAACATTATTAACAACGACAAAAGTGGTCAATAATACTACAATTGTGGTCATTATTGCCTTGGGATTGACGACCGCACATGAACCCGTCGCTAGAAGAATAACGACCACAAAAGGTATATGGTCGTTATACTTTTAACGATGGAGCCTACAACGACCAACAGATTGTGGTCGTTAATGACCTACAATGACCACAGTTCGATCTTTAACGACCACATATATCGTCGTTAAAAACTGTTTTCCTAGTAGTGCACGGAGGCGCCGTCCGTTCGGCGCTAAATCGGATCTTCCGTGATTTGAATCGCCGCGAGTATGACTCCATCATCCGCGTTCTTGTAACGCTTCTGCTTAGCTATCTTCAAGGGTATGAAGATGCACTCCCTCTCTCTCGTTGCTAGCATCTCCTAGATTGATCTTGGTGACACGTAGAATTTTTTTTGAATTATTGCTACGTTCCCCAACAAGTCCTCTATGACCGGGCCACCTATAGCAATTTGCTTAATATCAGTCGCATCATCAACAGAGAACATGGTATCAACAGTCGCATTGTTCCAGCTTTGTCCCCCTGCTGCTAGTAGATGTTGCACTTTGGTCACACCTGCGGTAAACACTTGGCCAAGAGGTTTGAGACTACCCTTCCAAGAGATCTAGTTATCGTGATGTATATTGATCCGAGAGCCATCACCAATGCGCCAGATCAGGCCCTCCCTCAACAGATCACGCCCAAAAAGAATGTTGCGAGACGTGAAGGAACCAGAGGACGGGCAGACTGCTGATAGGATCGATCATTCCTTAAAGTATCTAGCTTTGAGGGCACTAGCATAAAGAGAACCCGGGTACATAAGTATTCTCCATGCCTGTTTCACCAGACGTGCTTGGTTGAAAGCCTCCGGGTCTCGGAAGCCCACCCCTCCCTCACGTTTGGCAGCACACATTTTCTCCCATGATATCCAATGGACCTTCCTTTCACCATTCATCGCACCCCACCAGAATTTTGACGAGATTGAAGTCAGGTTCCGGCACATCTTCTTTGTGAGGTGAAAACAACTCATAGTGAAAGTCGGCATCGCCTGGAGTCCAGATTTTGCAAGTACCTCTCTAGCTGCCTTCATAGTCCTTGACCTTTCCAGCCACTAACTTTGCCTTTTGCTGAATCCGTGAAATATTTAAACGTACCATCTTTTGACCTCCCAACCAGTGTCGGGAGCCCCAAATAATGCTCACTGAGAGCTTCAGAGTCAATGCCCACAACTTGCTTTACCTCTGGTTTTGTTGTATCCGTACTACCTTCGCCAAAAAAAGAGGATTTTCGCTGCCCCGAGGCCTCCTCATACTTCACCAAGATGTCCTTTAACGCTTCCATGTTCGCCCTAGTACCCTCGAGAAAGACAATGCTATCGTCTGCGAAAAGAAGGTGAGTCACATGCGGGCCAGTGCCCCCAAAAGACACACCCCTTATTTTCTTTTCCTCCTGCGCCTTTTTCGGCAAGATAGAGAACCCCTCCACACAAAATAGGAAAAGATAGGGAGATAAAGGGTCACCCTGTCGCAGCCCTCGTGATGGAAGAAAGCACCTCGAGACAGCTCCATTTAGCTTAACGACAAACCTTGCTGAAGTCACACATCTCATCACCATAGCTATCCACTCAGCAGCAAAAACCAAATCCTGCTAGAATCTGCTCCAAAAAAAAATCCACATTACACGATCGTAAGCCTTCATCATGTATAATTTTACTGCACATAGGCTTTTCCTTCTTTTTCTAGTCCATATGGCATGCACACACTTATACACCATAAGAACGTTATCTGAAATTAGCCTTCCAGGGACGAAAGCACTCTGTTCCACCGAGATAAGGAGTGGAAGAAAACTCTTAAGTCTGTTTGCAAGAACTTTTGTAGCAATTTTGTAGAGGACATTACAGAGGCTAATTGGACGGAACTGCGAAAGCAACTCTGGTGAGTTTACTTTCGAAATCGTCACAATGACAGTTGCGTTAAAGGTATCCGGTGCCGCAGCGCCACCCAAAAAATCCCGAACGGCCTTGCATACATCAGTACGTACCAGTGATCCGTGTCGCTGATAGAATATAGCAGGTAATCCATCGGGTCCTGGAGACTTTGTTGGTCCCATTTGAAATAAAGCCTTTTCAATTTCATCATCCGCGACAGCAGCAGTAAGTTTGACATTCATCTCAGCTGATACAGATTGTACAATATTATCAAGCACGGAATTAGCACCAGCCAAACCTTCTGATGTAAAGAGATTTTCATAAAAAGAGGCTGCCATTTCCCTCATTTCCTCATCTACAGTGCACTTCGTCCCGTCTTCACGTGTCAGCGCTCTAATGGTATTTTTCCTCCTCCGATGTGAAGCTCGGTTCTGAAAATACCTAGTATTTTGGTCACCTGCTTTCGATCAGTCTATTCTTGAACATTGCCTGTACATGATTTCCTCCCTTGTATATATGAATCCCGCTTCGGTACAACCCCCTCACAAAACATATAAAGGGCAATAGGGACATTTCACAAATTATACCCATTTTCGTACATTGTACCGAAGAAGAAGTGCGGACGAAGAGGATTGGAGATACGTACCTAGCAGTAAATCTAGGTCACGGGATGGAGAAGATGATGGGCTCTCGATCATGGATCGCATGAACAGCGATCCATCTCTTCGTCTCGGACCGTATGAACAGCGATCCATCTGTCCGTCCCGGACCGCATGAACAGTGATCCATCTCGTTGCCTTTTCCAATTTCCCTCGTTGCAAAACATAGCGACATCAGTTTGACACTGAATCCTCAAGGAAGGGAAATTCCGGAGAGTATCGCCCTCTCAACAGAAAGTTCACATTTCCATCAAAAAGTTCACATTCCCCTTGTCCTACTCCTAGGCAACAGGAGGACAGCCACGCTGGCACTAAATCTGACAAATTGGATTATGCTTATCTCTATCTCTATTTTACTATGGTGTGTCATATGCCTGTGTGCATCATACTCCCTTGGTTCCTTTATATAAAGTGTACTTATTAATTCAAAAGTTAAACGAGTGTATGTTTGACCAAGCTTTTTAAAAAATATATAAATATCCAGATTACAAAATTTATATCATTTGATCCATAATGAAAATCAGTTTGATATTATATGTATTAGTTATTACAGGTGTTTTTTATTTTATTCTAAAAATCTTGGTCAAACATTCAAATGGTTGACTTGCATGGAAATCAATACACCTTACATTCTGAAATTGAGGGAGTCTGATGCAGAGGCTGAGGTTATCCACTTTCTTTAAAAAATGAATTTTAGTTTGCTTAAAAAATGAATGGCGTGCATTTTGGTGTAGAATGCTTTGTCCAACCTACATATCTTTCTCTCACCCGCACGCCTCTTCATCGATTTTTTTCGTCCCACCTTTTTTTGGAACTGCTGGGCGTCGACCGACTGGTCATGACCACAAATTGCTCCCCTCCTGGACCGTTTGATCGGGCCAACAACAGCCGTCAGATTCACCCCCATCGCGCAGAGTCCCCTCTCTTCTCACATGAGCCGTCTATATGGTTCTAGGAAATCTAGTTGTGCCCATCTCGGCCGTGGCAGCACCTGGTGCACATTCTGATCCAAGCTTGCCGTCTCGCCACTAGTAGCACCGCCTCGGGTGGCACCGTGCCACTCCTAGCCGTGTCGCTCGTGGCTCAATGCCGTGCTGCCTAGCCGGCTCCAGCAAGCAGCAGTCATGGTTGTATCATCGTGGTCGGTTGGTTCCAACACATGGCGGTCGCGGTCACAGCATCGTGGTCGGCCGGTTCGAAGCCCTGTCGACCACGGATGTCGCATGATCGGCCACCAGTCCCAACACCATGTAGCCTGGGTTTGCAACTCCATCTCTCGCCCGGTGCAGCTTCTGCCGTAGTAGGTTGCAGCTCCTCACCTATTTGGTTGTAGCTCTGGACTCCTCGTCAGATGTAGCTCTCGTTGTAGTCTGTTGACCAGCTTTATAGAAAAATATCAATATTCACAATACAAAATCAATATCATTTGATGCGCCATAAATTCAATTTTCATATTGTTTAACTTTAATATTATAGATGTTGATATTTTGTCATATAAATTTGGTCAAAGTCGATGAATTTTGACTATAGAAAAATCTCATATGTAAAGTAGAAAGGACCGGAGCCCGGCCCATTCGCTAAGGCAGGAAACCCCTGCCTCCTCACTCGACGACGGTGGTGGCGCCGTCTCCTCCCGCCCGTCGCCATGTCCATCCTGGCAGACTGCTCTCACCCGCCGGAGAAAGGCCGCCCGTCGACTCGCATCCGGTACGCAGAGCAGCAAGCACCATCAACTCTCCCTCCTTCAAGGACAAGCAGGAATTAAGTTTGGGGTGCTGATACGTCTCCAATATTCCTATAGTTTTTGATTGTTTCATGCTATTATCAATCTTGGATACTTTATATGTCTTTTTGTGCTCTTTTATTCATTTTGGAGACTAACCTATTAACCCAGTGCCTAATGCCAGTTGTTGTTTTCTGTTTGTTTTTGGTTTTTCAGAAAATCAGTATCAAGCGGAGTCCAAATGCTATGAAACTTTTTGACGATCTTTTTCTGGACAAGAGAGGCCCTAGAAGCTTCAGGAGGAGACCAGACGACGAACAAGGAGACGGTAAGGCAACAGGGCATGCACAGGGGGCGCCCTATTACCTTGTGGGCCCCATGAGACTCCGTCTGACCTAATTCCACTTCTATAAATTCTCAAATACTAAGAAATACTTAGAGAGCCACCGGAAACACTTTTTCCACAGTCGCAAGTTTCTATTCTTCTACGATTTCATCTGGAGGCCTTTTCCGGTACTCTGTCGGAGGGGGAATTGATCACAAAGGTCTTCTACATCATCCTTGCCACCTTCCGATGATGCATGAGTAGTTTACCACAGACCTACGGGTCCATAGCTAGTAGCTAGTTGGATTCTTCTCTCACTTTGATCATCAATCCAATGTTCTCCTCGAACTTCTTGGAGTTCTATCCGATGTAATCTTTTTTTGCGGTGTGTTTGTTGGGATCCGATGAATTGTTTGTTTATGATTAGATTATTCCTTGAAAGTAATTGAGTCTTTTCTAAACTTTATTATTCATGATTGTTATAGCTTTGCAATGCTCTCTGATCTATCCGTTTGGTTTGGCAAACTAGATTGATTTATTTTTAGTGGAAGAGGTGCTTTGTAATGAGTTTCAATCTTGTGGTGCTCTATACCCCGTTGACATAGTAGGGGACAAGAGATGTATTTGTATTTTTTTCATTAAAGATAAAACGACAGGGTTTATTCATATTGATTGGGTTTACTTTATCTACATCATGGCATCTTGCTTAAGGCATTATTCCATTTGTCATGAACTTAATAACAAGATGCATGTTGGATAGCGTCCGATTGGTATAGTAGTAGATACAGACAGGAGTCGATTTACTTGTTTCACACGTTATACCTTCATTGCCGTGAATACGTCATAAGTATACACTTTTCTATCAATTGCCCAACAGTAATTTTTTTACCCACCTTATGCTATGTGTTCAAGAGAGAAGTCTCTAGTGAAAACTATGCCCCCGGGTCTACTTTTACATATTATAAGAACCAAAAATACCTTCCTGCAATTTATTTACTTTTCTTTTGTTTTACAATTTATTTATCCTTCAACCACTATCAGAATTAATCCTTGCAGTAGCGAGTCCAAGGGGATTGACAACCCTCTTGCTCGCGTTGGGTGCAAGTATTTGCTTTTGTGTGTGTAGGTACTAAAGACATGAATTTGTGTGGTTCTTCTATCGGTTCGATAAACCTTGGTTCTCACCGAGGGAAATACTTATCTCTATTGTACTGCATCTCCCTTCCTCTTCGGGGAAAATTATAAAACGGTTGACCAGTAGCACTTAGGTTTCGCACTAATCATCTAGCGCGCAAAGACCGACATGACAAGACTGAAAAGATAGCAGAACATCTCTTACCTTGACATCAATGTCAGTCACCTGCCTCTGGCACCACTACAACAGCCATAAAAAAAGAATGACGGATCACCTCCTCACCTGAGCTCGACGCGGCTCCATCGCTGTTATGCAGCTTGGTAGACCTCCAAGGTGGCTCACCAAAAAGTGAAGCCATTGCCGATGAATGAATCAGACCGGTGAACACCCTGGACATGCCATCAAACTCCAGATCTGGTACCCCACCATGACTACACGCCGAATGAGGAAACCATATCTGTCATCCATCAATGACGAAACCAGCACATGTTCCTTCTTTCAGATGTCGTCGATGCAGACCACAATCTACATCTGCTCCTGAACTACCTCCCAAGATCCACGACACTGGAGCAGACACCATCACAATGGTGGAGCGCAAGGACACAAGTCCACCAAAAGGATGTCGTTGCTGCCACGATATCCCCGCTTGAACAGACTAGTTCCAGAATCCACCACCAACCATAGAGACAATGGCCTCGCCGGAGAACAATCCGTAGATTCATTATTCAGCATCACTGTCGTCGCCGTCGAAGTCAAGACGTTGGACGATTCAAAAACCTAAGCCACTAGGGCTCTAAAACCTAAAGCTAAAACTATCTGCATGCACGGGATCTGGCGACCCCCCTCACCACTGCTACGTCTCTGTCGTATCTACAATTTTTGATTGTTCCATGCCAATATTCTACAACTTTCATATACTTTTGGCAACTTTTTATAGTATTTTTGGGACTAACATATTGATCCAGTGCCTAGTGCCAGTTCCTGTTTGCTGCATGTTTTTTGTTTCGCAGAAACCCCATATCAAATGGAGTCCAAACGGAATAAAAACGGACGGATATATTTTTTGGAATATTTATGATTTTTGGGAAGAAGAATCAACGTGAGATGATGTTCGAGCGGCCCACGAGGCAGGGGGCGCGCCCCAGGGGTCAGGCGCGCCCTTGACCCTCGTGGCCACCCCGTAAGGCGTGTCTCCGGATGGAAATCGTGTCCAAAGGGCAACCCAATCGGAGTTACGTATCTCCGGGAATATAAAAAACAGTGAAAGGGTTGAATCTGAAACGCAGAAACAAAGAGAGACAGAGAGACAGATCCAATCTCGGAGGGGCTCTCGCCCCTCCCACGCCATGGAGACCATGGACCAGAGGGGAAACCCTTCTCCCTTCTAGGGAGAAGGTCAAGGAAGAAGAAGAAGAAGAAGGGGGGCTCTCTCCCCCTCGCTTCCGGTGGCGCCGGAACGCCGCCGGGGGCCATCATCATCACCGCGATCTACACCAACACCTCCGTCATCTTCACCAACATCTCCATCACCTTCCACCCTCTATATTCAGCGGTCCACTCTCCCGCAACCCGATGTACCCTCTACTTGAACATGGTGCTTTATGCTTCATATTATTATCCAATGATGTGTTTCCATCCTATAATGTCTGAGTAGATTTTCGTTGTCCTATTGGTGATTGATGAATTGCTATGATTGGTTTAATTTGCTTGTTGTTATGTTTCTGTCCTATTGTGCCCTCCGTGTCGCGCAAGCATGAGGGATTCGTTGTAGGGTGTTGCAATACGTTCATGATTAGCTTATAGTGGGTTGCTTGAGTGAAAAAAGCATAAATCCGAGTAAGGGGGTTGTGGCGTATGGGATAAAGGGGACTTGATGCTTTAATGCTATGGTTGGGTTTTACCTTAATGGTCTTTAGTAGTTGTGGATGCTTGCTAGAGTTCCAATCATAAGTGCATATGATCCAAGAAGAGAAAGTATGTTAGCTTATGCCTCTCGCACATAAAACTTGCTATCGGTCTAGTAAAGTAGTCAATTGCTTAGGGACAATTTCACAACTCCTACCACCACTTTTCCACACTCTCTATATTTACTTTATTGCTTCTTTATCTAAACAGCCCCTACTTTTTATTTACGTGCTCTTTATTATCTTGCAATTCTATCCAACAACACCTACAAAGTCCTTCTAGTTTCATACTTGTTTTAGGTAAAGCGAACGTCAAGCGTGCGTAGAGTTGTATTGGTGGTCGATAGAACTTGAGGGAATATTTGTTCTACCTTTAGCTCCTCGTTGGGTTCGACACTCTTAATTATCGAAAGAGGCTACAATTGGTCCCCTATACTTGTGGGTTATCAAGACCTTTTTCTGGCGCCGTTGCCGGGGAGTCATAGCATGGGGTGAATATTCTCGTGTGCGCTTGTTTGCTTTATCACGAAGTAATTTTTATTTGTTGTTCTTAATTGTTTTCTATCTTTAGTTATGGGTAGGAAACGCAAAATACCAAAAAAATTAGTGGTACCTACTGAACCAATAGTTGAGGAACCACGCAAAATCTATCACACTCCTGAAGCTTTTTACTTGGATCATCTTCGATCCCTATGTGCTCGTGCTGAAACCCCAACTAGCTTAGTTGAGGGCAAATCTTCAGATGAGCATGCTTGTTATGTGCGACACCGTATATCTGAAAAAGGGAAGCTTTTACTGGATCAAATTAATCGTTTGCAATCTATGCTTGGAATTTATGTGAAATTTACGATTTTACTTGTTATTGTGAAAACCCTAAGAAACACCTTCCCTATCAATGTGAATTTAGTGATAATGGAATTGTATCTTTGTATGCTAAGGGTGTTTATAATTACTATGATGTTCAACAAATTGAAGAATGTGTTGCTTTTAAGGTTGCTTATGAAGTTGCTTCTTTGATTGAAAAGTATGATGCTACTCTCTACAAATCTGAAAATTTTGCCATACTTAAATATTGTTATGATAATTATGCTTCTAATACCTATGTTAAACTATATATTTAGGACTCCTCCGTTGTACAAGAAGAGACTAATATTTTGCAGGAGTCTATGGAAGAAGAAATTGATGAAACTGTGAGCTCATTTGATGAAACAGATGACGAGGAGAGCGAAGAAAAAAAGGAGGAAGAGAGGATTAGCTACCCCTGCCCTTCTAATGAGAGTAACTCTTCAAATCATACATTGTTTAATTCCCCTTCGTGCTTACCGAAGGATGATTACTATGATGATTGTTGTGATCCCGTTGATTCTCTTGAAATACCCCTTTTTGATGATGCTTGCTATGCTTGTGGCCAAGATGCCAATATGAATGATGCTTATGGAGATGAACTTGCTATAGTTCCTTATGTTAAACATTAAATTATTGCTCTTGCACCCACGCATGATAGTCCTATTATCTTTTTGAATTCTCCAAACTACACTATATTGGAGAAGTTTGTGCTTATTATGGATTATATTGATGGGTTGCGTTTTACTACTACACATGATGATTTTGATAGATATAATATGCATGTGCTTGCTGCTCCTACTTGCAATTATTATGAGAGAGGAACTATATCTCCACCTCTCTATGTTTCCAATATGATAAAATTGCAAGAAAGTGTTTATACTTTGCATTCGTCGTTACTTGGTGTGCATGAATTGTTCTTTTATGACATGCCGATGCATAGGAAGAGAGTTAGACTTCGTTATTGCTTGACTTATGTTACTTTGTGCTCACTACTAAATTACAAATCATTGTTAATTAAAATTGGCTTTGATATACCTTGGGATCCGAGTGGATCCATTACTTGAGCACTTTATGCCTAGCTTAATGGCTTTAAAGAAAGCGCTGCCATGGAGACAACCCGGAAGTTTTAGAGAGTCATTTATTTTTGTTGAGTGCTTTCATAAAGTTTAAAAGAAAAAAATAAAGAGGGGAACCCAAAACTTTTCAAAAAGGAAAGTGAAAGTGAGAAAGACAAGCATTGTTGAAGTGGGAGAGCTCCTTGAACTTTGTTCATGCTCACGGAAACTTTGTGAATCTTAATTACAGAAACTTTTCATCAAAAATAAGTATCCCCTTGTACAATTCCATTGTATTATAAAAATAATGTGCCAAGGTTTGTCTTTAGGATGTTTACAATGCTTGTTCGTTTGTGCGGTGCAGGACAGAAACTTTGGCTGTAGTGCGCGATTTTACATTTTTTACTGGAACGTCAAACGGTTCTGATTCGTTTGGCAATGTCTTGCTGTACAAATTGTTTATGTTTCATAATTTTTACAGAATTTTTGGGGTACCAAAAGTATGGTGAATGTTCAGATTGCTACAGACTGTTCTGTTTTTGACAGATTCTGTTTTTTATGCATAGTTTGCTTGTTTTGATGAAACTATCAATTTCTATCAGTGTATTAAGCCATGGAAAAGCTATATTACTGTAAACATAATGCAAAAACAAAATATGAATTGGTTTGGAACAGTATTAGAGTAGTGATTTGCTTTATTATACTAACGGATCTTATCGAGTTTTCTGTTGAAGTTTCGTGTGGATGAAGTGTTCGATGATCGAGAAGGTCTCGAATGAGGAAAAGGAGGAGAGGAAAGAGCTCAAGCTTGGGGATGCCCAAGGCACCCCAAGTAAATATTCAAGAAGACTCATGCGTCTAAGCTTGGGGATTCCCCGTAAGGCATCCCCTCTTTCTTCAACAAGTATCGGTATGTTTTCGGATTCGTTCCATTCATGCGATATGTGCAAGTCTTGGAGCGTCTTTTGCGTTTAGTTTTCACTTTTATTTTATGCACCATGCTGGTATGAGATAGTCCATGGTTTATTTATAGAATGCTCTTTGCACTTCACTTAAATCTTTTGAGTATGGCTTTATAGAATGCTTCATGTGCTTCACTTATATCTTTTGAAGTTTGGATTGCCTGTTTCTCTTCACATAGAAAACCGCCATTTGTAGAATGCTCTTTTGCTTCACTTATATTTGTTAGAGCGTGGGCATATCTTTTGTAGAAAGAATTAAACTCTCTTGCTTCACTTATATCTATTTAGAGAGATGACAGGAATTGGTCATTCACATGGTTAGTCATAAAATCCTACATAAAACTTATGGATCACTGAATATGATATGTTTGATTCCTTGCAATAGTTCTGCGATATAGAGATGATAATATGTGGGAGGTTCTAGTAGATGGTTGTGTCTAGTAAGGATATTGGTGTTAAGGTTTGTGATTCCCGAAGCATGCACATATGGTCTCATAACTATGTAACCAAATTGGCGCGTATTGTATTTTGATAGTTTATCTTTGCGTGAAGGTCGCGCGATGGTTAACTCCTACCAACCTCCCCCCTATGGGCATGCGTAGTAGTACTTTGCTTCGAGGGCTAATAAACTTTTGCAATAAGTATATGAGTTCTTTATGACTAATGTGAGTCCATGGATTATACGCACTCTCACCCTTCCATCATTGCTAGCCTCTTCGGTACCGTGCATTGCCCTTTCTCACCTCGAGAGTTGGTGCAAACTTCGCCGGCGCATCCAAACCCTGTGATATGATAAGCTCTATCACACATAAGCCTCCTTATATCTTCCTCAAAACAGCCACCATACCTAGCTATTATGGCATTTCCATAGCCATTCCGAGATATATTGCCATGCAACTTCCATCATCATCATATACATGACTTGAGCATTCATTGTCATATTGCTTTGCATGATCGTACGAAAGCTAGCATGATGTTTTCATGGCTTGTCCATTTTTTGATGTTATTGCTACGCTAGATCATTGCACATCCCGGTACACCGCCGAAGAAATTCATATAGAGTCATATCTTTGTTCTAGTATCCAGTTGTAATATTGAGTTGTAAGTAAATAAAAGTGTGATGATCATCATTATAGAACATCGCCCCATAAAAAAAGAGGCCAAAGAAGCCTAAATAAAAAAAGGGGGCCAAAAAAGCCTGCCAAAAAGAAACAAAAAATAAAAAAGGGGGAAATGTTACTATCCTTTTACCACACTTGTGCTTCGAAGTAGCACCATGTTCTTCATATAGAGAGTCTCCTATATTGTCACTTCCATATACTAGTGGGAATTTTCATTATAGAACTTGGCTTGTATACTCCGATGATGGGCTTCCTCAAATGCTCGAGGTCTTCATGAGTGAGGGAGTCCTAGATTAGGGGGTGTCCGGATGGCCGGACTCCCGGACTATGAAGATACAAGATTGAAGACTCCGTCCCGTGTCCGGATGGGACTTTCCTTGGCGTGGAAGGCAAGCTTGGGGATACGATATGAAGATCTCCTCCCATTGTAACCGACTCTGTGTAACCCTAGCCCTCTCCGGTGTCTATATAAACCGGAGAGTTTTAGTCCGGAGGACGAACAACAATCATACCATAGGCTAGCTTCTAGGGTTTAGCCACTCCGATCTCGTGGTAGATCTACTCTTGTACTACCCATATCATCAATATTAATCAAGCAGGAGTAGGGTTTTACCTCCATCGAGAGGGCCCGAACCTGGGTAAAAACATCGTGTCCCTTGTCTCCTGTTACCATCCGCCTAGACGCACAGTTCGGGACCCCCTACCCGAGATCCGCCGGTTTTGACACCGACATTGGTGCTTTCATTGAGAGTTCCTCTGTGTCATCACCTTCAGGCCCAATGGCTTCTTCGCTCGTCAATCGCGATGCGGCCCGGGACAAGGCTTTTCTCCCCGGACAGATCTTCGTATTCGGCGGCTTCGCACTGCGGGCCAACTCGTTTGGCCGTCTGGAGCAGATCGAAAGCCACGCCCCTGACAATCAGGTCAGGTTTGTAAGCTTAAACTACACGGCCGACATCCTCGGGACTTGATCTTCGACGGATTCGAGCCACGACCGGGCGCGCCGCACTGTCTCGATGGGCATGATCTAACTCTGCCGCCGGACAACGCCCAGAGTGCCGCTCCGGTGTTCACTCCGACAATTAGCTTGGAGCCGACTGCGCTAGCCCAGGACGGACGGTTAGACGCCGCCCCGGGAGTCGCAATCCCCGCGGAGATAGACCCGAATACCAGCCTAGTCCTTCGCAAGGCCCGTGACTCCAAGGTGCCGGACTCCTTTCCGGACTCTGAATATTCCACACCCCTTTCGATCGAACCTGATCGGGCTCCGATCGTGGAGTTCATCACCGCGGACGTCTTTCAACACTCGCCCTTTGGCGATATCCTAAATTCGCTAAAGTCTCTCTCTTTGTCAAAAGAGCCCCGGTCGGACTGCGGTCGGGGTGGTTGGGATGCGGACGACGAAGTTCAAACCCCACCCACCACCCACTTGATAGCCACTGTCGGCAATCTAACCGACATGCTCGATTTCGACTCCGAAGATATCGACGGTATGGACGCCGATAAAGGAGACGATCAGAAACCAGCACCTATAGGGCGCCGGAAAGCCACCTCACCATATGATGTATGCATGGTGGACACATACAACAAAAACGACAATGAGGACCAAAAGGATGCGGCCAGGGATCGCTCCCCCGAAAAACAATCAAAGCAGCATCGTAAGCACAAGGCAAAGCCCCACCTCGACAAAGACC
Source organism: Triticum dicoccoides (assembly GCF_002162155.2). Taxonomy (NCBI): domain Eukaryota; kingdom Viridiplantae; phylum Streptophyta; class Magnoliopsida; order Poales; family Poaceae; genus Triticum; species Triticum dicoccoides. The sequence continues at coordinate 742,154,526 of NC_041393.1, read as the reverse complement.
CAGCCATAGAGCGGGGTGAATCAATGGACGACGAACATGCCGCTGAGCATCCGTCCAAACAGTGTGGACAATCCGAACAACCAATCCCCGGGAAAGATAATAGCCCGGATGACCTCACGCCGGACAAATTGCTGGAACATCAGAACCTCCACCAAAGGCTCGTCGCCACTGCATGTAGCCTGAGAAAGCAGAAGCGGAGGCTCAAGACAGCAGAAGATGCACTCAGGATCAGATGGGGCAACGTACTCAATACGGCACACAAGTACGGCAGTAGTCGCCACACAAAGAGCTATCCAAAGTGGAAGCTACTACCGGAATTTGATGAAGAGGCCATAAAGCCCCCACAGTCAAAAAATAAGGAAGCCAAAAGGTCGGATAGACGACCCCACGATCAACCTCACGCATTGAAGGACGCCGTACTCAATACGGCGCGCGATTCGTCTAAGAATTCGCATCAAAAAACTGGCCCAACCAGATCAATCTATAGGCCAAGGAAGCAAGCTCCGGGGAGTGATGCAATACAACAAATACCCGAACATCGTGGCATGCCTAAATACAGGGGCGCCGCACACCCCCTATGTTTTACCGATGAGGTGCTGGACCATGAATTCCCAGCCGGATTCAAGCCAGTAAACATAGAAGCATACGATGGAACAACAGACCCTGGAGTCTGGATCGAGGACTACATCCTCCACATACACATGGCCCGAGGAGACGACCTCCACGGCATAAAATACTTACCCCTTAAGCTCAAAGGGCCAGCCCGGCATTGGCTTAAAAGCCTTCCCGAAAACACCATGGGAAGTTGGGAAGTGCTTGAGGATGCCTTCCGGGCAAATTTTCAAGGGACATATGTCCGACCCCCGGATGCAGACGATCTGAGTCATATAACTCAGCAGCCCGGAGAGTCAGCCCGGAAGCTCTGGAACAGATTCCTTATCAAAAAGAATCAAATAGTCGACTGTCCGGACGCAGAGGCCCTGGCAGCTTTCAAACATAGCATCCAAGACGAATGGCTCGCCAGACACCTCGGCCAAGAAAAGCCGCAAACAATGGCCGCATTAACAAGCCTCATGACCCGCTTTTGTGCAGGAGAGGATAGCTGGTTGGCAAGAAGCAGCACCAGCGACCCGAATACGTCCGAACCCAGAGATGGGAACGGAAAGCCGCGCCGTAACAAAGAACCGCGCCGGATAAAGGACAACAGCCCGACGAGCACGGCAGTAAACGCCGGATTCAAAAGCTCTCGGCAAAATCAGAAAAAGCCGCCCCCCAAAGACGGTAGGGACGAGCTATCCAACCTCAACCAAATTTTGGACAAAATATGTCAAATCCACAGCACTCCGGGGAGACCGGCAAACCATACCCACAGAGATTGTTGGGTCTTTAAGCAGTCCGGCAAGCTCAACGCCGAACACAAGGGGCTCAACACACCAAGCGAAGATGACGATGCACCCCACAAGCAGAGCACCGAAGAACAAAAGAAGTTCCCACAAGAAGTCAAGACAGTACATCTACTTCATGTGACAAAAGGGAAGAGTAGAACGGCATCTACAAAGACACGCGCTGTACAGCCAGCCCCGGAGGAGCAACCCCACTGGTTGCTACAACCAATCACCTTCGATCATCAGGATTACTCCAGAGGAGACCGAAAAGCAGGCTGGACTGCCTTGATCGTAAATCCAATTATTAACGGACTCCAATTTACATACGCCCTTATGGACGGCGGCAGCGAGTTGAACCTGTTATATCAGGACACAGTTTGCAAACTCGGATTAAACCCAGTTGTAATACACCTCGGCAACACTTCCTTTCAAGGAGTAACGCCAGGCCCGGATACCCCAAGTATGGGTTCCCTTGTGTTAGAAGTCACGTTCGGATCACCCGACAACTTCCGAAGCGAAACGCTAACATTCCACATCGCCCCATTCGTAAGTCGCTACCAAGCGCTACTGGGACGAGAAGCCTTCGCCCGCTTTAACGCAATACCGCATTACGCATCCCTTACACTCAAAATGCCCGGCCCAAAGGGCTTCATTTCATTACAGGGGAACATGAATTGACCCCCAAAGTACGGGCAAGGGTGCGACTGCCTAGACAGCCGCCCACAAATCCATCCCTACTATCCCGGACACGGCTCGACGAGTCCGGCGTCAACATGCTTAACAGCCGCATACCCCCATGCAAGGGGCTCCGTGTGCTCACGCCCGGAGACAATACGGCCCAACTCTTGCTCCAACTATATTTTATTTATTTCGATTTCTCGTACGCTTATTTTTTACTAAGTTCCTCTCTTTCGCAGACGAACATCGTGCTACGCCCGTCCAGGATATGGCACAACGGAGACACAGGCGCAGACGTGCAGCAGGGACCCGTCCAAGGATTCTTTTCAGATTAAGACCCTGCGTAAACCTTTTTTACTGTCTCTTGTTGATAACATCCCCCGGCTTTCTCTATAGCCGAGGAGGAGGCTGGCGTCTTGGCATGTGGCCACGCCAGAATTTTTGCACGAACCTGGACACTAGGGGCTTTTTTACCAAGGGCTCTATTTCGTCTCGTCTTCATAAAGACCGAATACCTTAGGGAGTGTTCGATGTCGCGAGTTTGGCCCTATATGCATCACCTCCGAATCATGTCTTTGGTCAAATGTTGGGTTTGCCCGGCTCCTGTGTTTTGCTGCCTTACGTTCCGTTATATCGGCTAACGCGGCACCAGGAGAACTACTTCAATTGTGCCCCGGTTCAGCCGGGTGAGCACCTCAGTAGAGAAAGCCGAAAACTAACTGTCATGATATAGCGAGAGACTGGTCAACCACTCGATGACTTTCGGAATCTTTAGGATTCCCCCGCATTAATGAAGGGCCGCTTCCCGGTCAGGCACACTAGCGCCCTGAATTCGGGCGAGCGCGATGCCCCTAGGGGCTATTTAGTAGCCCCACTGTCAAACTCCTATGGCTAAGTGAAAGTGATAAAGCATTATAGTCCGGTTGCCTAGTTCGCCGCGCCACCACCTCCTTTGTAGGACCAAGACGTTGGATTAAGTGTGAAAAGGCGCCTTTTTGCGAACACCCCCGCATTTTATGCGTGGGGGCTGAAGCCAACGACTGCCATCTTTCAGGTTATATACAAATATATACATTAAACGGCCGCACAGGAGGCATCATGATTCTTGCAAGCACAAGTATAAAAAATCTTTTTTTTCATAAACACAAAATTCGTTTTACAAATAGTATAAGCTATTCGAACACAACAGCCTTCGAGCACTGTGACTCTATTATACGAGCGCCAGGAAGAACTCCTCAAAATAGTGCTTGGCAGGTACTCAGCTTTCGTCCGAATCCTGGGATGCAACAATACTGGCCTTCATATCTGCCCAATATGTTTTGACACGGGCAAGAGCCATCTGTGCGCCCTCGATGCACGCCGACCTCTTCATTTCATCAGCATGCGGCACCGAACCAAGGAACTGCTGCACCAAGCCAAAATAACTCTTCGGCTCCGGCTTCTCCGGCTACAGACGACTCGCAACATACTTCATGGCGAGTCCGGATAATCTGTTCAGCTCCGCCCAAGCGGCTAAATGGTCGGATACTGACAGTGGGCGTTCTGGACTATGGTACTGCGACCAAAACATCTCTTCCAATTCATGGTCACCTCGGCTGCGGAAGTGTTCGGTCGCGTTCGCCGCACTAGCGGCCAAATCCAGATAAGCATTTTCCGCACTCCACTGCCGGTCTAATGGAACATACTTGGGGTCTCCGAACTTCATCCGCAGCATATAAGGCTTTCCAGCCGTGATATCTCCGGCCTGACGCAGCTCCTCTTTCATCGCTCTCATGGCAGAGCGAGTATCCTTGGCTTCGGCAGTGATCTTTTCAAGGTCCTTCTGGGCTGCTCTATCTTTTTGTTCAAGAACTTTACAGCGATCGATAGCATCCTTCAATTTTATGGCCATCTCGGCTATCTCCTTCTTGCTCTGGCAGTGAGCAGCTTGTTCAGCTTTTAGCTCTTCAGCCGCTTTAACGGCAGCCACATCACTTTTCCTTGCTTGCTCCTTGGCTCGGGCAAGTTCCGCCCGAAGGTTCTCCACGGCAGCAGCACCATCTACATAAAGTATATACATATAAGGCCCGAGCATCAAGCTCCTATTACTGGGTGTCTTTTGAACATACCTTGAGCCTCGTCCAGCCGCTTATTTACAAGCGTGATGTCGGCATCTGCTACGTCAAGTTGTCGCCTTAGTTCGGCCGATTCATCAGTCCGGCTAGCCACCGAACGCCTCGCCACCTTCATGGAATAGGCGACATATTATACCTGGGGTTATGATCCTCTGTGCGCCGTCACTCGTGACGACACACAGAGTCTCAGGGGCTACTATTCATACAAGGCACATCTAATATGCGGCTCTACCAAAAGGTACACCTTTCTACATACCTCAAAGCCTGTTAGTAAACTCCTGGCAGCCTCGTACAATCCTCTTTCCGCGGATGAAATCCTTCCAATCACCGTATCCATCAATATACGGTGTTCTTCTGAGATGGACGCCCGACCAAGCAGATCCTTTAGCCCCTCTGCCGGCGCGCAAAAGGGTGCCGGACTAGTCTGACGACCTTTTCCAGGGTCCGGACTTGAAAACACCCTCCGGGACGATACCTCGGGGTCGCCAGCCTCGTGAGACGGTGGAACAAGGGGAGGCGTTTCGCTCTCTATCATCTCTGGACGAAGATCCCCTGAAGATGAGCTCTGCTGAGAAGGGTTGAGATCCGAACTGCAAGATAAGGTTTCAGTTATTTTCCTCAGAAATAAAACATGAATGTGATTCATTATGGAACCCCTCCCTTCACTTACGCCTCGGGGGAGAGTGGGTCCCCTTTAGGGGATGATTCAGCTGGGGCGTTCTCCGGTGCCGAACCCTCTGACGAAGATTTCTTTCCCCGTTTTGAGGTTATCACCTCCGGGTCTTCAGAGGCAGTCCTTTTCTTTCCCTGATCGGGAGAATTTTTGATTCTTCCCTTCCTAACAGCCTCCTTCGTGGAGGCGGTAGCTCCTTGGTTCCCCCCTTCTCCTTACGCCTCCAGCATCCTGGTTAACATGGGATTCGGCACGGTCTCGGGCAGGGAGGCTGGACACCTGATAAGCTTTGCCTTCGCCATCCACTCCTGTTCAGAGGACAACTCCGCTAAAGGGTAGATTTGATAAAAATATGGATGGTGTATTCAAATACGGGGCTACTTACTTTGGCATCCGGGCGATTGCAGCTCAGACTTGTGTCCTCGGACAAATCCGGACACCTTGCTTGTGATCCGGAGAACAATTTGTACATCTCCATGGGTGTCATTCCCATAAAATGTTGTAGGACTCGTGGTCCATCCGGATTAAACTCCCACAGGCGGAGAGGTCGACGTTTGCAGGGCAGTGTGTGGCGAATCACCATGACTTGCGCCACCACGGTCAAATTGATATCTCTTTCTAGAAGATCTCGAATATGGCCCTGCAGCAAGGGCACATCTTTGGGCGGCCCCCAGATAAGTCCTTCATTAACCCATGACGCCAGCCATGGTGGGGGACCCAAGCAAAAAGTAGGTGGTGCCACCCATGTGGTGCCCCTAGGGGCTGTGATGTAAAACCAGTCCCGTTGCCATAAGCCAAGCTCCTCTTGAAAAGATTCTTCGGGCCATGGAGCGTCATCCATCTTGCTTATTATAGCCCCTCCGCACTCAGCGTGCTTCCCCTCGATCATTTTCGGTTCCACTTTGAAAGTTTTTAGCCACAATCCAAAGTGAGGGGTGATATGGAGGAAGGCCTCGCACACGACAATGAATGATGAGATCTAGAGGATGGACTCCGGAGCTAGGTCGTGGAACTCCAGCCCGTAGTAAAACATAAGCCCCCTCACAAAGGGATCGATCGGGAAGCCTAGCCCCCGAAGGAAGTGAGATGCGAACACCATGCTTTCACCGGGCTGGGGAGCGGGAACAGCTTGCCCTTGAGTAGGCAGTCTGTGCGAGATTTCGCCGGTTAGATACCTAGCATCTCTTAGCTTTCGCACGTCTTCTTCCGTAATGGAGGAAGGCATCCACCGGCCTTGAAGGTCGGAGCCGGACATCTTCACAGGTCCGAAGCGCTTAAAACTAGAGCTTTGGGTGTTGGAACTCGAAGCGAGGGGCGGATTTGATTGGTTTGAGAACAAGGGAGCCGGGCCTTGGTTCCTTTATAAAGGAGGTGAATACCAAGAGCCCTCCCCGTAACCGTTTGAGACTCGCTTTCAATTAGGGAGTCGTACCTACGTCACGGTTGCTTTACCCACGCTCGTATTAATGAGAACCCCGGAATAAGGGGGCGCGATCTCTGCTTTGACAAGACGTGCCAAGGAAACCGCCTCGCTAAATGTGCTTAGGTGGAGCAATAAAATGAATAAAAGCCTGGATGTGGCACGATGCCACGCCGCGGGACACGTCAGCAGATCCGATTAACGCAAATATTATTCTCTCTATGGTGGAATGTGGAACTTATTTTGCAGAGCCAGACACTACCCTGGTATTCAACATCTTCTATGGAATATTCGGAGGAAGAACCCGCCTTGCAATGCCGAAGACAACTTGCGCGCCGGACTCGTCGTCATTGAAGCCTGGTTCAGGGGCTACTGAGGGAGTCCTGGATTAGGGGGTGTCCGGGTCGCCGGACTAAGACCTTTGGCCAGACTCCCGGACTATGAAGATACAAGATTGAAGACTCCGTCCCGTGTCCGGATGGGACTTTCCTTGGCGTGGAAGGCAAGCTTGGGGATACGATATGAAGATCTCCTCCCATTGTAACCGACTCTGTGTAACCCTAGCCCTCTCCGGTGTCTATATAAACCGGAGAGTTTTAGTCCAGAGGACGAACAACAATCATACCATAGGCTAGCTTCTAGGGTTTAGCCACTCCGATCTCGTGGTAGATCTACTCTTGTACTACCCATATCATCAATATTAATCAAGCAGGAGTAGGGTTTTACCTCCATTGAGAGGGCCCGAACCTGGGTAAAAACATCGTGTCCCTTGTCTCCTGTTACCATCCGCCTAGACGCACAGTTCGGGACCCCCTACCCGAGATCCGCCGGTTTTGACACCGAAAATGAGCAAGCAAGTTGGATGCACACCCACTTAGTTTCAGTTTGAGCTTTTATACACTTATAGCTCTAGTGCATCTGTTGCATGGAAATCCCTACTCCTCGCATTGACATCAATTGATGGGCATCTCCATAGCCCATTGATTAGCCGCGTCGATGTGAGACTTTCTCCTTTTTTTGTCTTCTCCACATAACCCCCACCATCATATTCTATTCCACCTACAGTGCCATATCCATGGCTTGAGCTCATGTATTGCGTGAGGGTTAAAAAAGCTAAAGCGCATTAAAAAGTATGAGCCAATTGCTTGGCCGACACCGGGATAGGCATCAGGGGTACCTTGTGTTAAGAAAAGGGAGCATAAAAGACTATACGATTTTGCAGGGATAACATTCTGTAAGCATTGATATTTTGACAGGCATGATTGTTTGTTGGGATGCCCGAATTATTATTGTTTTTATGTCAAATGATAGAATATTGCTTTGAATCACTTGTGTCTTAATATTCATGCCATGATTAGATACATGATCAAGATTATGCTAGGTAGCATTCCACATCAAAAATTATCTTTTTTATCATTTACCGACTCGAGGATGAGCAGGAATTAAGCTTGGGGATGCTGATTCGTATCTATAATTTTGATTGTTCCATGACAATATTCTACAACTTTCATATAATTTTGGTAACTTTTTATACTATTTTTGGGACTAACATATTGATCCAGTGCCCACTGCCAGTTCCTGTTTGTTGCATGTTTTTTGCTTCGCAGAAACCCCATATCAAACGGAGTTCAAACGGAATAAAAACGGACGGATATTTTTTTGGAACATTTATGACTTTTGGGAAGAAGAATCAACGCGAGACGATGTTCGAGTGGCCCACGAGGCAGGGGCGCGCCCCAGGGGGGCAGGCACGCCCTTGACCCTCGTGGCCACCCCATAAGGAGGTTGATGCCCTTCTTTCGCCGCAAGAAATCCAATATCCGGCTAGAAATAATGTCCAAAGGGCAACCCAATCGGAGTTAAGGAACTCCGGGAATATAAAAAACGGTGAAAGGGCAGAATCTGAAATGCAAAAACAGAGAGAGACAGAGAGACATATCCAATCTCAGAGGGACTCTCGCCCCTCCCACGCCATGGAGACCATGTACTAGAGGGTAAAACCTTCTCCCATCTAGGGAGAAGATCAAGGAAGAAGAAGAAGAAGGGGGGCTCTCTCCCCCTCGCTTCCGGTGGCGCCGGAACGCCGCCGGGGGCCATCATCATCACCGCGATCTACATCAACACCTCCGCCATCTTCACCAACATCTCCATCACCTTCCCCCCTCTATATTCAGCGGTCCACTCTCCCGCAACCCGTTGTACCCTCTACTTGAATATCGTTGAGGAAGTCCTGGACTAGGGGGTGTCCGGATAGCCGAACTATCACCATCGGCTGGACTCCAAGACTATGAAGATACAAGATTGAAGACTTCGTCCCGTGTACGGATGGGACTTTCCTTGGCGTGGAAGGCAAGCTTGGCGATACGGATATGTAGATCTCCTACCATTGTAACCGACTCTGTGTAACCCTAGCCCTCTCCGGTGTCTATATAAACCGGATAGCTTTAGTCCTTAGGACGAACAACAATCATACCATAGGCTAGCTTCTAGGGTTTAGCCTCCTTGATCTCGTGGTAGATCTACTCTTGTAACACGCATATCATCAATATTAATCAAGCAGGATGTAGGGTTTTACCTCCATCAAGAGGGCCCGAACCTGGGTAAAACATCGTGTCCCTCGTCTCCTGTTACCATCCGCCTAGATGCACAGTTCGGGACCCCCTACCCGAGATCCGCCGGTTTTGACACCGACATTGGAGCTTTCATTGAGAGTTCCTCTTTGTCGTCGCTGATAGGCTCGATGGCTTCTTCGATCATCATCAACGACGCAGTCCAGGGTGAGACCTTCCTCCCCAGACAGATCTTCGTATTCGGCGGCTTTGCACTGCGGGCCAATTCGCTTGGCCATCTAGAGCAGATCGAAAGTTACGCCCCGGGCCATCAGGTCAGATTTGGAAGTTTGAACTTCACGACTGACATCCGCGGGGACTTGATCTTCGATGGATTCGAGCCACAGCCAAGCGCGCCGCACTGTCACGACGGGCATGATTTAGCTCTGCAGCCGGACAGTACCCTGGAGGCCGCACTCGAGCCCGCTCCGATCTTCAATTCAGAGCCGGCTGCGCAGATCGAGGACAGATGGCTAGACACCGCCTCGGGAGCTGCAATCTCTACGGCGATAGAGCCAAACACTGATCTTGTCCCCCACGAAGCTCGAAGCTCCGAGGTGCCGGACTCTGAACCTCCCGCGCCCCCACCAATCGAATCCGGTTGGGCGCCGATCATGGAGTTTACTGGCTCGGACATCTTTAAACACTCACCTTTTGGCGACATCCTGAGTTCGCTAAGGTATCTCTCATTATCAGGAGAGCCCTGGCCGGACTGCGGCCAGGATGGTTGGGATGCGGACGACGAAGAAATTCAAAGCCCACCCACCGCCCACTTGGTAGCCACCGTTGATGATCTAACCGACATACTAGACTACGACTCTGAAGACATCGACGGTATGGACGACGATGCCGGAGACGACCAAGAACCAGCGCCTACCGAGCACTGGAAAGCCACCCCAACTCACGACGTATACATGGTGGATACACCAAAAGGAAACGACAATGAGGAAAAACGGGACGTGGCGAAGGACAACTCCCCCAACAAACAACCAAAACGGCGATGCAAGCGCCGCCCGAAGACCGGCCTCGATAAAAACGGCACCCATACGGACCCGGCCCTAGAGTAGGGCGAAGTAGTGGACGACGCACACGCCACCAAGCAGACATCCGAACATGATGAACTGGACGAGCAACCCATCCCCGGCGAAGACAATCCCACATCACCAGAGCATACGAACCTTCATAAAAGGCTCATCCCCACTGCAAGAAGTTTAAAGAAGCAAAAGCTGAAGCTCAAAACAGCAGAGGACGCACTCAGAATGAGATGGAGCAAAGTACTCAACACCGCAGATAAATATGGCGCTAGTCACCAGACAAAGAGCTACCCGAAGCGCAAGCTGTTGCCCGAATTTGACAAGGAGGCCTTGGAGCCCCCGCAGTCCAAAAAGAAAGAAGCCGCCTGGCCGGATAGACGACCAGATGACAGGCCAAGAGCAACAAAGGGCGCCGCACACAAGCCGGCACACGATCAGCTTAAAGATCCTCGGAAAAAGGATGACCCAGCCAGGTCTATCTATGGGCCAAAAAAGAAGACTCCAGGAAGCAATATAACCCGCCGAGCATTTGAAGACAACGGCACACCCAAATACAGGGGCGCCACACACCCACTATGTTTCACCGACGAGGTACTGGATCATGGATTTCCAGCGGGATTCAAACCCGTAAACATAGAGGCATATGACGGAACAACAGACCCCGGAGTTTGGATTGCGGATTATATCCTACACATACATATGACCAGAGGAGACGATCTCCATGCCATAAAATACCTACCCCTCAAGCTCAAAGGGCCAGCTCGGCATTGGCTTAAAAGCCTCCCAGAAAATACCATTGGAAGTTGGGAAGAGCTTGAAGATGCGTTTCGAGAAATTTTCAAGGGACTTATGTCCGCCCTCCGGATGCAGACGATTTAAGTCACATAACTCAACAGCCCGGAGAGTCAGCACGCAAATTCTGGAACAGGTTCCTCACTAAAAAGAACCAAATAGTCGACTGTCCGGACGCTGAAGCCTTAGCAGCCTTTAAACACAACGTCCGAGACGAATGGCTCGCCAGACACCTCGGCCAGGAAAAACCAAGAACAATGGCCACACTAACAAGCCTCATGACCCGCTTTTGCGCGGGGGAAGACAGCTGGCTGGCTAGATGCAGCACCAGCGACCCAAGTACATCTGAAGTCAGGGATGGAAATGGGAAATCACGACGCAGAAAAGATCAGCGCCGGAATAAGGAAAATGGCCCAAACAGTACGGCGGTCAACGCCGGATTCAAAAGCCCTCGACCGAATAACAAAACACTGCCCCTCAAGGACAACAGTGACGAGCTATCCAACCTAAACAAGATCCTGGACAGGCTATGTCAAATACATGGTACCTTCGGAAAGCCTGCAAACCATACCCACAGAGATTGTTGGGTCTTCAAGCAGTCCGGCCGACTTAACGCCGAACACAAGGGGCTCGATACACCAAGCGAAAGTGACGAACCCCAAATGCAGCACTCCGGAAAACAGAAGACTTTCCCACTAGAAGTCAAAACAGTGAACTCACTTCACGTGATAACACGAAAGCACAGCACGGCACATGCCATACCAGGACACCGTCCGCAGAATGGGGATAGACCCTACCACAATTCGCCATAACAGCACTTCCTTCAAAGGAGTGACGCCAGGCCTTCAAGCCAAATCATACGAGCTCGGTACCACTAGAGGTTATGTTCGGTTCATCCGACAACCTTCGTCGCGGAAAGCTCACTCTCCATATCGCCCATTTTACAGTGGCCTTCAAGCACTATTGGGACGCAAAGCTTTCGCCCGCTTTAACGCAATACCACACTACACATCTCTTATACTCACAATGCCCAGTCCACGCGGCATAATCTCATTAAAGAGTAACTCCGAGTGTTCCTCGACCACGGAGAGCATGGGGCTGCTTTAACAGCCACTCCGACCTTGCAGGTCAAGACCCCTAAACACAGGTCATTCAGACCCCGGACACGGTTAGGCAAGTCCGGCGTAAATAAACAAGGGGCTTCCCAGCCGCATACCCCCTTTATAAGGGGCCGCACGTCTAAATGATGAGAGCCAATAAAGATCAACTTTCTTTATTTGCCAAATTATACATTAATACAACTTTTGCATGATATTTCTTAGAAACTAAGTCCTTCTCTTTTACAGATGAAGCACGTGCTACACCCGTCCAGGATACAGCACAACGGAGACACAGGCGCAGACGTGCAGCAGGGACCCGTTGCATGGATTCTTTTCAGATTAAGACCCTGCGTAAACCTTTCTTACTGTCTCTTGTTCATACACATCCCCCGGTTTCCTACCATAGCCGAGGAGGAGGCTAGCGTTTTGGCATCGGCCGCGTCAGAAGTTCCCGCCTGTACCTAGACACTAGGGGCTTAGGGTGTTCTGCCCGGTATCATAAAGACTGAACACCTCAGGGAGTGTTCGGCGTCTCGAGTTAGGCCTTATATGCATCACCTCTGAATCATGTCTTTGGTCAAATGTTGGGTTTGCCCGGCTCCTGTGTTTTGCTGCCTTACGTTCCGTATCATCGGCTAACGCGGCACCAGGAGAACTACTGCGATTGTGCCCCGGTTCGGCCGGGCGAACACCTCAGTAGAGAAAGCCGAAAACTGACTGTCATGATATAGCGAGAGACTGGTCAACCACTCGATCGACCATTGGAATGTTTAGAATTCCTCCGCTTTGACGAAGGACCGCTTCTCGGTCAGGCACATACGCGCCCCGAGTTCGGAGAAGCGCGGTGCCGCTAGGGGCTATATAGTAGCCCCACATTCGAGCTCCTATGGCTAAGTGAAAGTGATAAAGCGTTATAGTCTGGTTGCCTAGTTTGCTACGCTATCACCTCCTTAAAATGACCAAGACGTTGGATTAAGTGTGAAAAAGTGCTTTTCTATTTGTAAACACCCCCGCACCATGTGCGTGGGGGCTGAAGCCAAAGACTGCCATCTTTCAGATTATACATACATATACGGCCGCACAGGAGATAGTTCAGTACTTGAACACACAAGTATAAAAAGCTGGTGTATTATAAACATGATCTTAGAAATCATACATGTCATTCAAACATAACATTTTTCGAGCGCTGCGACTCTATCAAACGAGCGCCCTGCAGGACTTCCTCAAAATAGTGCTCGGTGGGGAATCGGCTTTTGTCCGAACCCCGGGATGCAACAGCGGTGGCATCCATCTCCGCCCAGTATGTCTTACCACGGGCGAGGGCCATCCGTGCACCTTCTATACACGCCGACCACTTCATCGCCCCAATATGCGGCACCGCCCCAAGGAATTGCTGCAACAAGCCAAAATAACTCTTCGTCTTGGGCCTTCCCAGCCACAGATGAGCGACCACATCCGTCATGGCAAGTCCGGACAATCTATTAAGCTCAGCCCACTCAACCAGCCGATCACTCAACGGAAGTGGACGCTCCGGACTATGGAATTGAGACCAGAAAAGCTCTTCCATTTCGTGATCCTTCTGGCTTCGGAAGTGCACGACTGCGTCCGCCGCACTCGCTGTCAAGTCCAGATAAGGATCCTCCGCACCGTACAAACAGCCCAACTGAGCATACTTCGGATCCGTGAACTTCCTACGGAGCATAAAGGGCTTTCCAGCCACAATGTCTCCGACCTGACGCAGTTCCTCCTTCATAGCCTGCATCTTACTACGGGCATCCTTGGCTTCGGCGTCGGCCTTCTTCAAGTCCTCTTGCTCCGCTCGGCATTCTCTCTCAAGAACCTCGTGGCGGTCGGTAGCAACTTTTAATTTCGCGGCCATTCCGGCCATCTCCTCCCTGCTTCGGCAGTGAGCAGCCTTCTCGGCTTCTAGCTCTTCCGCTGCCTTCGAGGCAGCCGCCTCGCTTTTTATGGCTTGCTCCTTGGCCCGAACAAGTTCTGCTCGAAGGTCTTCCACAGCAGCAGCACCATTTGCATCAAGCATACAAATTGTAAGGAACGGGCGTCAGCTCCCTTACTAGGCGACCGCGGAGCAACCACATAGCTTGTGACTCATCAAGTCGTTTATTGACCAGCGAGATGTCCACATCCACAACATCGAGTTGCCTCTTCAGTTCGGCACAACTCCATCAGTCCGGCTGGCCACCGAACGTTCCGCCACCTGCATAGGAAAGGCGACATTCTATAACTAAGATTATGATCCTTGGCATGCTTTCGCTTTCGACATCATACCAAGTCTCAGGGGCTACTATCTATACAGGGCGCACTTCATGTGCAAAACTGTCAAAAGGTATGTCATTTTTTGCGTACCTTAAAACCCGTCAGCAAGCTTCCGACGGCCGCACACAACCCGCTCTCGGCGGACAAGATCTTTTTAATCACCTTACTCATTAATGTGCGGTGATCTTCTGAGATAGACGCCCTCTTAAGCAAATCCTGCAGCTCCACCGGCCGTACTCCACTGGGTGCCGAACTCTCTGGCCCCGCCGGACTCGGGGAGACCCTCTGCGACGACACCTCAGGGTCGTCCGCCCCGCACGATGGGGCGGCAGATGTCACGACCGGGTTTTCCGGGTAATAAATTTCCAGAAAAGACCGTCGTGCTCATCAGCCCCAGGATTACTGTTAGCTGATGAGGCTCCAACTTGATACAGAAATTCCAAGCAGAAAACAAAATATGTAGTACAAGGCTATTCTGGCTTGTGAGTACAACAAATGGTTTCTAGTGGTTGATGGCGGAAGCGGGTTGTGAAACATCAGTGTCTATGGGACTCCATTTCCCACGGGAACAGCTGACCAGGTTAACTCCTATCTTCGCGAGGCTGCTATCTCCATTACTTAGTTTCCGGGGCTGTCATCGCGTCGCTCCTCTTCGTGCAAGAAAATCTGGCCAAGACAATAGCCAGGGACAAGCCAGTGAGTACTTTGAATGTACTCGCAAACATTATGAACACAGGTATAATATAACAATGATGTGCTGAAAATATTTTATGCTCATGACGTCAGTCACAAAAGATAAATAAATCTCTGATGCGTGCAAGCAAGTTATTTATAAAATTGCAATAACATAGTAGTATTAAAATTTATGAAATAAATAACAAGCAAAGCCACAGTCGGGCGTCTTAGCGACACCACATAAAGGGCTTTAAAAAGAAATGCCACAGTCGGGCGTCTGAGCGACACCA
>NC_041393.1:742131616-742139150 GCF_002162155.2 Triticum dicoccoides | reverse complement strand
GTATGAGCGACACCACATAAAGGGCTTTAAAAGAAATGCCACAGTCGGGCGTCTGAGCGACACCACATAAAGGGCTTTAAAAGAAATGCCACAGTCGGGCGTCTGAGCGACACCACATAAAGGGCTTTAAAAGAAATGCCACAGTCGGGCGTCTGAGCGACACCACACAAAGGGCTTTAAAAGAAACAATCATAGTGAATATCCCGGAGGTAGAACCATCCCAGAGATACTCGATAATAACAATAATATCACGGGTTAGTCAACAATAATAATCATAATTATCACAAGTCACAGGTAGTAGTTCCAGTTCTGGTTAACAGTTTCACCTCCGAAGACCGACACTAAGACCGACACTTGACCCATCCCAGACTGTAATCCTTAACCATGGACACGGCTATTCGAATAGGTTTAATCTCTGCAGAGGGTGTACTCTTTACCCACGAGTGACGGATTTCTTTAGTCCATCGGGACTAATTCCGTCTACGGTCTTTTTGTTGAAAACACACCTAACTTGCACACACCAGCTTATCTCACACGTGTCTGGAATCACCCACGACACCTGTTAAGCAAACTCTAAGTGGGGAGGCTACAACCTCGCGTAGCATGGGATCAAATTTATATCGCGCGCTCTAAGGGGTGGCCTCCCCTCTCAGTCCCAACCGGAAACACCCATGCCCCCGGACCAGGTGGCCTGCCTACCAGCTACAACCGGTATCTTCCACCATGGCCTCTCTGTACGGTGTGTGCTAGAAAGAGGTTGACAACTTACTGAACCGTACTCTACTTGCTGTAGAGACGAGTGGTAGTACGAAACAAGTATGGGGGTTACTGGCACAAGACTCGATCTACGGTCGACTCAGGAGGTTTAAGTATTCCCTGCATGATTAGCATGACGAATATATTTCAACCAACAGAGTCACCGCTCATATCACCTTGCCATGCCATACCAGACATAACCGTCCCGACGGAGACCGGCGACAAACTCATGCCTACCCAAGGCAGAGGTTTTCCCGGGTTCCTGCCGGTATGCATGCAAGGCACATGAGGGTGATTATCATCACAAGTGTGTCCATTTCCAACAGCATGGAAATCAATAACATGCACCCATGCATATGATCATATCACATGAAATAACAAGTTTCTCCAAAGTGAGGTGATGTTATGAACGTGTCTTCGAACACACAAAAATATTATGCCGGGGTTCAGAATGCTTGCCTTCAATGTGTGGAAAGGCAGGGTGCACTCCAAAACTTGAAACATTTCTCCTCTCTTCAAAAATCCTATTTTAGCAATATAAAAGAATTAACACACAAAATAAAAACAGCACCAAAAGTTGTTCTGAAAATTTTTCAAATAAATATTAAAATAAACTAGGTGAAATTTGAGAGAGGTAGGAAAAAGAATCATTTCATTTGGAGTTGTATTTAAAAAGATATAACCAGTCAAAGTTTTGGTCAAATTTTGTTTTTAATAAAATCAGGAAAAAAAATGTTTCAAAAGAGATTACGCTTTCGGACAGAGAAGACGTATTTGCGCCTTTTACGCCTCCACTTTTCCAGCGTGGCTGCCGCGTGAGTCACCGACAGTGGGCCCGCCTGGCCCACTGGTCAGGTTTGACTGGCCCACGCGCGCGTCGTCTCCCCCTGACCAAACAGGGGCGGAGCTCCGGCGAGGCTCGCCGGCGAATGGCGGCGTCCCTCGGTGATCTGAGTGCATGGGTGTGCTCAGGAGGTCGAGACGAACTCGGGGGTACCCGCTATGGTCGCCGACGTGGATGGAGTTGCCGGCGACGAGCTTCGCGGCGGAGATGGTTTCGGGGGCGAAGTGATATTGGGGCTGCGGTGGTTCCCGATCAAAATTGAGTAGGGGGACGGTTTCACGGGAGGATGAGGAGGTTCCTGGCGAAGCGAACGGAGAGGGGGAGGTACTGGAGGTGCCGGGTTGGCCGGGGCGATGGCGGCGGCAGGAGTTGCCGGAGATGAGGAAGGAGGCCTCCCCGGGTCGAATGTGAGGTAGGGGAGCGCCATTGGGGTGGCCTGAGGTTGCCTGCGTGCTCGGGGAAGCTCGGGGCCTCCTTTTATAGGCGTGGCAAGGCGGTTCCGCGGCGGCTGCGGATAAGGTCGCCGGCGACCGCCATTCTGTAGCTAGGGCGTCGTGGCGGCGACGAGCACTAGCGAACACACTCGTGGATGAGCTCGCGCTGTTCCAGGGGCCAGGTGGCGAGCGGAAGAGGCTTGGGCGGCGCTGAACGGAGCAGGGGCTGTCGGCGGCCGTGGCGGCTAGCTCCTGGCCTGTCGGGGACGTGGCGAGGGGCGGCTTGAAGTGTTGCGGTGAGGAGGGACGTGCGTGGCGTGGCTCTGCAGTGGAGGCAAGGCCAGGGGCGCGACGCGTCGGCTCGGGCGCGGCACGTGCAAAACGCGTGCCAAACGCACGCTCTGCTCGCGCTCCGGGCGTGCACGGGACGTGCTCGACGTAATGCCAGGGCACGCTAGAGGTCACGGTTGAGGCTGGGAAGAAACAGGGCTGGGTTAGGGTTAGATAGAGGGTGAATGGGCATGGTTGTTAGGTCAGGCGACCAAGTTCACAGTGTAAACTTGAATCCATGCCAAATCTGGCTATGCTCTCCAGGTGTTTGACAAAATGCCACAGGCACCTAGGCTCTTCTTGGGGTGGCCAAATCCTCCAGATCAGGGTCTCCTTAGATGCAAGAGAGAGTGGTGAGGTTAGTTTGTGAAAAGCACAAACTTGTTAGTGCAAGTTTTGCAAAACTACAATTCTGGACAGGAAATAAATGACATTATTTCATGAACCAAAATTAATCCAGTGGGTGCATGCTCCTGGATTTAGGGGTTTGGTAGGCCTGTCTACAAGTAGGAGAAAACACAAGATCTTTGGAGCAAAATTAAATAGGGTTGCAGTAGAAATCACAAGGCTGGACCAGAATGAAAAAGAGGTTGATTGACTCAAAATTTTCAAAGAACAGCACTAGGTTTTTGCATAATGTTGAATCATATGCTACTACCAATATCCCATAATTTTGGTGGAGGCTAGAAAGAATTATTTAAAAGAGTTGTAGTGCAAAATGCACTCTGGACCAGAGAAGGAAAAATTGATGCAGAGCTCAAATTTGTTACATAAATAAAAGATATTTTTGTATAAAAGTGATTTAAAAACATCACATGACATCTCCAACTTTTGGTTAGAATTTTAGGTTAATTTATCCAATGGTTATAGTTCAAATATGGCCATATAACCTTGAAAAACCATTTCCAAGAAAGTAAAGATCAAGCAACCTAATTATTTAATTAGTTATATTAAATAAGGGAAAGTTTCTCTTGACAGATTAAATAAGTCCAATGACATATTTGGAAAGTTTTCTCTCTGGGAAAAACTCATCATCACAGGGAAGGAAAAGATTTAAAAATAAAAAAAAAAGAGCTCAGAAATTCAAAGTTTTAATTCCTGGCAAAAATTTTAATTCATTAAAACAAGGCCAAATTTTTGGGGGTGTCACAACACTACCCCCCTTAAGAAAAATCTCGTCCTCGAGATTTGTTAAAAGCTGTGTTAAGAAAATACTACGCAATAAATATGTGGCTTTAGTGAGAGGGCAATAAGTGGTGAAAAACCACAGTGTGAAAACTGGTGCTGCGTGGAAAAGTCTACGGTTCGGGACAAAAACGTGAGATTTCTACGCTGGATAAAAATTTAGAATAACTTCTAAATTTAAATATACGCTGGTCGTACCCGAGAGCACAATGCTCTCTCTGGCCGACAGGTGGACCCGGGGCCCACTGTCAGTCTCTTCTACTCCCTCTGGCTCTTTCTTCTTCCTCTCTCCCGCGCGCTTCCTCCACTGGCGACGCCTAGTGTGTAGGGCATCTAGGCCGTACCGTGATAGTGCGCGGCGTGCTAGCTGCCGCTGCAGCGTGCACTCACCTCGCGGGCCAGCGCGCTGTCGGCACTGCTCGCGGATTTGACTCCGAACACCGGCGATCGGCGACGAGCGGCGTTGGTGGACTTCGCCCACCGTACACCGAGCTCGAGCTATAAAATGGCCGGGGTGCCTCTCTCTTCTTCCTCACACCTGGCCTCACTTCTCCTCCTCCTCCGTCCATTACTGCTTACAAAAGCTCGGGTTAGGCCCTAATGGCGGAGGCGATGCCGGACTGGTTTGCGATCCTGATATGCGGAGGGCTGGCGACACTGCTGGGGCTCTCTGTGCTCCTGTGCGCGATGATCCTCGACGATCGTCGCGACGCTGCTGCTCGGGTGTTGGCTCTCCGCGGTGGTGGTGATCATGAGGAGTAGATGGGGTGTGCCGGGTGCTAACTGTTGTTAGGGGGGATTAGCTGGATGTAACACCATTGCAAAGTTTTGCAAACAGTGTATGTGTTCGAATGGTAATGGTTGTGAGTCTGCTACCTGGTGCTGTGTGAAGTTAATACATCCACGCCGTGAGAAAGTGTAGATGTAGCAACTCAGGGAAAAGAAATCTCACTCCAGAATTTCGCGAGGAAAAACAGTTAATTTAAAGGAGTATAAACCACAACAAAAACTACATACATTAGTAGAAGCCAAATATTTGACTCGTCGTACAAACTCAGGATATCACGCATAGGTCACACACATAAATAAATGTTGCAAATAATGAACACTGCAGCAACGTCTAAAATGGAAACGGTAACTGGACGGGGTCCTGATAAAATCTCTCTGGTAAAGGGATACACTCCTCTTCTATCGGAGGAAGTGGATTGACCAGTCGATGTATGCGTCTCTCCTGGTCGGGCCTTAGTGCTCTGCCGATGGCGATCTGAGGATTTAAATCTGCGAGGCTCTGAAGATAACCCATCACACGTTGGGTTAAACGTTCTTGAGCGATGACGTACTGGACAAGGTTGGCCAGGACTGGGTCTCTCTCAATGCGTCCACTGGGAAAAGAGGTCACTCCTCCGGGTGCTGCACGGCTCGGGAAGTAATAATATCCTCGTTCGCGGGCATAGGGTACTGCGGATCGAAGGCGAGCAATCGCTTCTTTCGCAGCAGCTTCTATGGCCAAGTGTGGGGTTGGCATAGATTTCCCCACGAAGGAAACTTTCGTTGGATCTTGATTGGAGTCTATGGGAGGGATGTGCACTGTTGCCCAATATTCCGAGGTGGAAGGGGTGATCCTTGATTTGAACAGCTCGTACTGAGGTGGCTGGGTAGAACCCATGGTACTGCGGGTAAAATCCCACAATATTTTGACAAAGCTACCTGGGGTTGCATCTGGGGTTCTCAGATGAATGCTGGGGCTCGGCATGACAGGAAAAAGTTGTGAGTGTGGTGCACAAGGTGAGGGTTGCTGGGTAAGGTCACAAGGTGGCCTTTATATAGCAATGGAGCCAGATTCGTTTTACCGTGGTGAAAGGTAATGAATTTGCCATCTTAGCTCCAAAGGTCAGGTCAGTGTCAGAGATACACATATCTCATAAAGAGACGTGTTACTGTGGTTGTCGTCGGGTTGGTTTTGGTAGTTGTGCCCGGAAAAATATGCAACTATGCGCTGACCAAGTATGCAAGGCTACTATTAAAACAGAGGCACAACGACAGGCTACGTTAATATACACGGTCGCATGATTACAAAGTGAGGATACACTGAGACTCGGTACTACTCGTATGGCTTAGTCTACCTCGTTTATGTCTAAACGGGCGCGCCTGGTGGATGTCGAGGCTTCTCCACGTGTCTCACTGCCGGGATTAGTCGGAGATGGCGGAGGAACTGCAGGGTCGGGGTAGTGATGATGACCATCGCGGGGATTGTTGGCCACAACCCCGTTGGAGTGTGCTCCCAAAAGGCGACGAAGCACTTCTGGGGTCATCAAAGCATCTCGGCTGATGGCTGGAGCTGATCTCGGGGTCTCGATCGGTTGTCCAAACAGCACGACTGGGTTGTCGGCGTTGGGCTCGTTTTCTTCACTCGCCGGGGCTCGACGAACCAGCTCTCCATGAGCTGCAATTAAATCAATAGTGATTTGATGGCACAGTTCCTCTAGTGCACTTACATAGCGCACCAGGTGCAACAATGCAGGATCTGTCTCATGATCTCCGTTGGCAACTTGGGGTGGTCTACCATACCCTTCACGTCTGGGGTAGTAGTAGAACGAGCGACACTTAACTCTGGGCGACAAGTGCCTGAGATGAACTATAGCCTCTCGAGCAGCTAGTTGTATGGCTTGTGGCTCAAAGGAAGTTGTTCTTCCGGTGAACCTGTAGGGGCGCTCGGGTGCTAGACCCCTACCGTAGATGTGTACAGTGGCCCAGAATTGACGGTCTTCACCGCTCATGGGTCCTTGGTACACAACATATTCTGGTGGCTCCTCTAACGCATAGGCACGACGGGTGAGGTTTGCGAGGATGGTCACAAAACCTCCAAGGTTGGTTGCTGTGGTCTCGTTGTGCACTATGGGGCCAGGCATTGTGGCTAGGTTGGGGAAGAGACTGTGCTGTGCTGGGTTGAGGCTAGCGTGCCCTTTTTAT
Organism: Triticum dicoccoides; assembly: GCF_002162155.2. Classification (NCBI taxonomy): domain Eukaryota; kingdom Viridiplantae; phylum Streptophyta; class Magnoliopsida; order Poales; family Poaceae; genus Triticum; species Triticum dicoccoides. The sequence goes on along the minus strand of NC_041393.1, from coordinate 742,132,631 downwards.
AGAAAAGGGAACGGAGTCTTCCTTCGCACGCTTGCGAATGAGACATTTTTGCCATCGGTCACTGGTGTGCGATCGACATGCTAGGCTGATAGGTTGGGCACCGACTGCCAAAAGTGTCGGGATTACTGTGTGGCTATCTTGCACGAGAAGCTTGGCTGGGGTTTGGCTAAGGTCTAGTGGGTTGGTTTGCCTAAGTTTTTTGACCTGGCTAAGATAGGATTAGCCAATGGTCAGCCTGGCTCTGATACCAAGTCTGTCACGACCGGGTTTTCCGGGTAATAAATTTCCAGAAAAGACTGTCGTGCTCATCAGCCCCAGGATTACTGTTAGCTGATGAGGCTCCAACTTGATACAGAAATTCCAAGCAGAAAACAAAATATGTAGTACAAGGCCATTCTGGCCTGTGAGTACAACAAATGGTTTCTAGTGGTTGATGGCGGAAGCGGGTTGTGAAACATCAGTGTCTATGGGACTCCATTTCCCACGGGAACAGCTGACCAGGTTAACTCCTATCTTCGCGAGGCTGCTATCTCCATTACTTAGTTTCCGGGGCTGTCATCGCGTCGCTCCTCTTCGTGCAAGAAAATCTGGCCAAGACAATAGCCAGGGACAAGCCAGTGAGTACTTTGAATGTACTCGCAAACATTATGAACACAGGTATAATATAACAATGATGTGCTGAAAATATTTTATGCTCATGACGTCAGTCACAAAAGATAAATAAATCTCTGATGCGTGCAAGCAAGTTATTTATAAAATTGCAATAACATAGTAGTATTAAAATTTATGAAATAAATAACAAGCAAATCCACAATCGGGCGTCTTAGCGACACCACATAAAGGGCTTTAAAAAGAAATGCCACAGTCGGGCGTCTGAGCGACACCACATAAAGGGCTTTAAAAGAAATGCCATAGTCGGGCATCTGAGCGACACCACATAAAGGGCTTTAAAAGAAATGCCACAGTCGGGCGTCTGAGCGACACCACATAAAGGGCATTAAAAGAAATGCCACAG
>NC_041393.1:742124127-742130875 GCF_002162155.2 Triticum dicoccoides | reverse complement strand
CTCTAAGGGGTGGCCTCCCCTCTCGGTCCCAACCGGAAACACCCATGCCCCCGGACCAGGTGGCCTGCCTACCAGCTACAACCGGTATCTTCCACCATGGCCTCTCTGTACGGTGTGTGCTAGAAAGAGGTTGACAACTTACTGAACCGTACTCTACTTGCTGTAGAGACGAGTGGTAGTACGAAACAAGTATGGGGGTTACTGGCACAAGACTCGATCTACGGTCGACTCAGGAGGTTTAAGTATTCCCTGCATGATTAGCATGACGAATATATTTCAACCAACAGAGTCACCGCTCATATCACCTTGCCATGCCATACCAGACATAACCGTCCCGACGGAGACCGGCGACAAACTCATGCCTACCCAAGGCAGAGGTTTTCCCGGGTTCCTGCCGGTATGCATGCAAGGCACATGAGGGTGATTATCATCACAAGTGTGTCCATTTCCAACAGCATGGAAATCAATAACATGCAACCATGCATATGATCATATCACATGAAATAACAAGTTTCTCCAAAGTGAGGTGATGTTATGAACGTGTCATCGAACACACAAAAATATTATGCCGGGGTTCAGAATGCTTGCCTTCAATGTGTGGAAAGGCAGGGTGCACTCCAAAACTTGAAACATTTCTCCTCTCTTCAAAAATCCTATTTTAGCAATATAAAAGAATTAACACACAAAATCAAAACAGCACCAAAAGTTGTTCTGAAATTTTTTCAAATAAATCTTAAAATAAACTAAGTGAAATTTGAGAGAGGTAGGAAAAAGAATCATTTCATTTGGAGTTGTATTTAAAAAGATATAACCAGTCAAAGTTTTGGTCAAATTATGTTTTTAATAAAATCAGGAAAAAGAAAACGTTTCAAAAGAGATTACGCTTTCGGACAGAGAAGACGTATTTGCGCCTTTTACGCCTCCACTTATCCAGCGTGGCTGCCGCGTGAGTCACCGACAGTGGGCCCGCCTGGCCCACTGGTCAGGTTTGACTGGCCCACGCGCGCGTCGTCTCCCTCTGACCGAACAGGGGCGGAGCTCCGGCGAGGCTCGCCGGCGAATGGCGGCATCCCTTGGTGATCTGAGTGCATGGGCGTGCTCAGGAGGTCGAGACGAACTCGGGGGTACCCGCTATGGTCGCTGACGTGGACGGAGTTGCCGGCGACGAGCTTCGCGGTGGAGATGGTTTCTGGGCGAAGTGATATTGGGGTTGTGGTGGTTCCCGATCAAAATTGAGTGGGGGGACGGTTTCACAGGAGGATGAGGAGGTTCCTGGCGAAGCGAACGGAGAAGGGGAGGTACTGGAGGTGTCGGGTTGGCCGGGGCGGTGGCGGCGGCAGGAGTTGCCGGAGATGAGGAAGGAGGCCTCCCCGGGTCGAATGTGAGGTAGGGGAGCGCCATTGGGGTGGCCTGAGGTTGCCTGCGTGCTCGGGGAAGCTCGGGGCCTCCTTTTATAGGCGTGGCAAGGCGGTTCCGCGGCGGCTGCGAATAAGGTCGCTGGCGACCGCCATTCTGTAGCTAGGGCGTCGTGGCGGCGACGAGCGCTAGCGTACACACTCGTGGATGAGCTCGCGCTGTTCCAGGGGCCAGGTGGCGAGCGGAAGAGGCTTGGGCGGCGCTGAATGGAGCAGGGGCTGTCGGCGGCCGTGGCGGCTAGCTCCTGGCCTGTCGGGGACGTGGCGAGGGGCGGCTTGGCGTGTTGCGGTGAGGAGGGACGTGCGTGGCGTGGCTCTGCAGTGGAGGCAAGGCCAGGTGCGCGACGCGTCGGCTCGGGCGCGGCACGTGCAAAACGCGTGCCAAACGCACGCTCTGCTCGCGCTCCGGGCGTGCACGGGACGTGCTCGACGTAATGCCAGGGCACGCTAGAGGTCGCGGTTGAGGCTGGGAAGAAACAGGGCTGGGTTAGGGTTAGATAGAGGGTGAATGGGCATGGTTGTTAGGTCAGGCGACCAAGTTCACAGTGTAAACTTGAATCCATGCCAAATCTGGCTATGCTCTCCAGGTGTTTGACAAAATGCCACAGGCACCTAGGCTCTTCTTGGGGTGGCCAAATCCTCCAGATCAGGGTCTCCTTAGATGCAAGAGAGAGTGGTGAGGTTAGTTTGTGAAAAGCACAAACTTGTTAGTGCAAGTTTTGCAAAACTACAATTCTGGACAGGAAATAAATGACATTATTTCATGAACCAAAATTAATCCAATGGGTGCATGCTCCTGGATTTAGGGGTTTGGTAGGGCTGTCTACAAGTAGGAGAAAACACAAGATCTTTGGAGCAAAATTAAATAGGGTTGCAGTAGAAATCACAAGGCTGGACCAGAATGAAAAAGAGGTTGATTGACTCAAAATTTTCAAAGAACAGCACTAGGTTTTTGCATAATGTTGAATCATATGCTACTACCAATATCCCATAATTTTGGTGGAGGCTAGAAAGAATTATTTAAAAGGGTTGTAGTTCAAAATGCACTCTGGACCAGAGAAGGAAAAATTGATGCAGAGCTCAAATTTATTACATAAATAAAATATTGTATAAAAGTGATTTAAAAACATCACATGACATCTCCAATTTTTGGTTAGAATTTTAGGTGAATTTATCGAATGGTTATAGTTCAAATATGGCCATATAACCTTGAAAAACCATTTCCAAGAAAGTAAAGATCAAGCAACTTAATTATTTAATTAGTTATATTAAATAAGGGAAAGTTTCTCTTGACTGATTAAATAAGTCCAATGACATATTTGGAAAGTTTTCTCTCTGGGAAAAACTCATCATCACAGGGAAGGAAAAGATTTAAAAATAAAAAAAGAGCTCAGAAATTCAAAGTTTTAATTCCTGGCAAAAATTTTAATTCATTAAAACAAGGCCAAATTTTTGGGGGTGTCAGAGCAGATGGAGGCGTTTCACTCTCCATCATCTCCGGACGAAGGTCCCCCGAAGATGAGCTGTGCTGAGACAGGCTGAGATCGGAACTACAAGATGAAAACTTCGGTTATCCTCAGAAATTAAGTAGGGGTGCCCACTATTACAAAAATTTCCCCTTATTACTTACGGCTCGCTGGAGGGCTGATTCCTCCGAGGAGATAGTACGGCCGGGGCTTTTCCCGGCACAGGACCTTCCGGTACAGATTTCCTTCCCCGCTTTGAGGACTTGGCCTCCGGGTCTTCGGAAGTTGTCCTCTTCTCCCCCTAGAAGGAGGGACTCTCGATCCCTCCCTTATTAAAGGCCTCCTTGGCAGAGGTGGTAGTTCTCCTGTGCCCCCCTTCACCCTCCTTCGAAGGTGCAACCTCCAACATTTTGATTAACACTGGATCCTGCGTGGTCTCAGGGAGGGGGGCCGGACACCGTATCAGTTTTGCTTGCGCTATCCACTCCTGTCCAAGGGATAGTTGGTCAAAAGGCAAACTCACGATAAATTGATGGACAATGTGTCCGGACACATGGCTACTTACTTGAGTATCCGGGCGATTGCAGCTTAGGCCAGCATCCTCGGTCAAGTCCGGACGCATCTCCTGTGATCCGAAGAACAGTTTGTACATCTCCGCGGGTGTCAAACCCATGAAGTGTTGAAGAGCTCGTGGTCCCTCCGGATTAAATTCCCACAGGCGGAGGGGGCGATGTTTGCAGGGCAGTAGGCACCGGATCAGCATAACCTGTACCACTACGACTAGATTGATCTCCCTTTCTTGGAGGCCTCGAATCCGGTCCTGCAACAGGGGTACGTCTTTGGACGGCCCCCAGTCACGCCCTTTGTTGACCCATGACGTCAACTGTTGTGGAGGGCCTGAGCAGAAAACGGGCGGCGGCCTCTGCCTGCTGCCCCTGGGAGTGGTGATATAGAACCACTCCTGTTGCCACAAGCCGAGCTCCTCCTGGAAAGAGCCCTCAGGCCATGGAGCGTCGGCCCTCTTGCTTATGACCGCCCCTCCGCACTCTGCCTGACGCCCCTCAATCATCTTCGGCTCCACATTAAAGGTTTTGAGCCACAAGCCGAAGTGAGGGGTAGTGCGGAGGAAGGCTTCGCAAACGACAATAAACGATGAGATGTGGACGATGGACTCCGGAGCCAAGTCATGGAATTCCAGCCCATAGTAAAACTTGAGCCCCCTCACGAAGGGGTCCGTCGGGAAGCCTAAACCCCGACGGAGGTGAGACACGAACACAACACTCTCGCCGGGCTCGGGAGTAGGAACAACTTGCCCTCGGGCAGGCAACCTATGCGAAATCTCGTAGGTCAAGTACCTGGCGTCTCTCAGCTTTAACAGGTCCTCTTCCGTGACGGAGGAGGGCATCCACCGGCCCTGTAGATCGGAGCCGGACATTGTCGAAGGTCGAAGGTACCCGAATCTGGAGCCCTGGGTGTTGGAACTCGGGGGCGAGGGGCGGATTCGATTGAGGATTGAAGAAAAGGAACTGGCCTTGGTCTCATTATAAAGAGGAAGAATACCGAGAGTCGTCCCCGTGACCGTTTGGAACCCGCCTTCGATGGAGGGGGCGTGGCAACAGGCGCGGTTGGGTTACCCACGTCCGTATTTATGGGAATCCCGGAATAAGGGGAACACGATCTCTGCTTCAACAAGACGTGCCGAGGAAACCGCTTCGCTAAACGTGTTGAGGTGGTACAATAAAAGCGATTTAAGTAAAAGGCTTGGTAGTGGTGTGACGTCACACCATCAAATACGTCAGCAGATTGAACTTGTGTAAATATTATTCTCTCTACGGTGGTATGTGGGAATTATTTTTGCAGAGCCGGACACTATCCTGGTGTTCACAATCTTCTATAAATTATTCGGAGGAGGAACCCGCCTTGCAATGCCGAAGACAATATGCGCGCCGGACTCGTCGTCATTGAAGCCTGGTTCAGGGGCTACTGAGGGAGTCCTGGACTAGGGGGTGTCCGGATAGCCGAACTATCACCATCGGCCGGACTCCAAGACTATGAAGATACAAGATTAAAGACTTCGTCCCGTGTCCGGATGGGACTTTCCTTGGCGTGGAAGGCAAGCTTGGCGATACGGATATGTAGATCTCCTACCATTGTAACCGACTCTGTGTAACCCTAGCCCTCTCCGGTGTCTATATAAACCGGATGGCTTTAGTCCTTAGGACGAACAACAATCATACCATAGGCTAGCTTCTAGGGTTTATCCTCCTTGATCTCATGGTAGATCTACTCTTGTAACACACATATCATCAATATTAATCAAGCAGGACGTAGGGTTTTACCTCCATCAAGAGGGCCCGAACCTGGGTAAAACATCGTGTCCCTCGTCTCCTGTTACCATCCGCCTAGACGCACAGTTCGGGACACCCTACCCGAGATCCGCCGGTTTTGACACCGACAATCGTGCTTTATGCTTCATATTATTATCCAATGATGTGTTTCCATCCTATGATGTCTAAGTAGATTTTCGTTGTCCTATCGGTGATTGATGAATTGCTATGATTGGTTTAATTTGCTTGTGGTTATGTTGTTGTCCTATTGTGCCTTCCGTGTTGCGCAAGCGTGAGGGATTCCCGTTGTAGGGTGTTGCAATACGTTCATGATTCTCTTATAGTGGGTTGCTTGAGTGATAGAAGCATAAACCCGAGTAAGGGGGTTGTGGCTTATGGCATAAAGGGGACTTGATGCTTTAATGCTATGGTTGGGTTTTACCTTAACGAAATTTATTAGTTGCGGATGCTTGCTAGAGTTCCAATCATAAGTGCATATGATCCAAGAAGAGAAAGTATGTTAGCTGATGCCTCTCCCTCATAAAACTTGCTATCGGTCTAGTAAAATAGTCAATTGCTTAGGGACAATTTCACAACTCATACCACCACTTTTCCACACTCGCTATATTTACTTTATTGCTTCTTTATCTAAACAGCCCCTACTTTTTATTTACGGGCTCTTTATTATCTTGCATTTGTATCCAACAACACCTACAAAGTCCATCTAGTTTCATACTTGTTTTAGGGAAAGCGAACATCAAGCGTCCGTAGAGTTGTATCGGTGGTCGATAGAACTTGAGGGAATATTTGTTCTACCTTTAGCTCCTCATTGGGTTCGACACTCTTACTTATCAAAAGAGGCTACAATTGATCCCCTATACTTGTGGGTTATCAACCACCGACGACCTAAACCTAAAGCTATGGGCTATTGTCGCTAGCCAAAGAGGAAGCGATCCTATCATCTGGTTGATTGTTAGCAACCGCCATTCCAATTAGTAGTACACTAGATGGAAAGTGCGGCTTGTTGCACCCCTGCATCCCTGCCAGGTGCGGTCGTATCCAACCTGGTAATAAAGGTATCAAATCAAAGGTGTAAGAACAAAATCAAGATACAACAATCCAATGGGCATTTTCATCAGAATTTGAACAACTCAAAACGAACCCTTTAAACAACTCAAAGCAGTCCAAACTTGTGCCCGACAATTGAGCGACCAAATATTGTATTCGTAACTGCAATGAAGATGGTACAGAAAGAGATATAGGTAGAGTGGCGCCAAAGAGATACAAAAGGAAAAATTGAGCTACTGATCCAGCATAAGGATTTCTCAAAGATACATGAGGTAGCCAACACTTCTTAATAGTAACCCGGTAGGAAGCGCCTTGGTGCACAATGACTATCTAAGGCAATGATCAAGCATCTGCTATTTCTCAGCAAAGCATTAGTCTGATAGAAAGAATCAAAATCCATTACAAGGTTAAATATGGTTCAATAGAAAACATCAAACTTAGTACAATGAGCATATGGTCCACTACAATACTG
>NC_041393.1:742086244-742090890 GCF_002162155.2 Triticum dicoccoides | reverse complement strand
GGTGCCCTGTGTTAAGGGCCATCCTGACGCTGATATTCCCGGCGCAGTAATGCCTCCAACAACTCCTCCTGCAATGTAGCCAAAGAGAAGGCAGATTCCAAATCTTTCAGTTGATGCAGCATAACGACAGCTCTTATGTCACCCTTAAGACCATCTAAAAACTGGGTAATGAAATAGATGGGATCAAAAGCAGGATTATGAGCTAAGATATGGTGCATCAATTCCTCAAATTTTGTCATGTAATCCCCTACAGTGCCTACTTGACGCAAGGTGTTAAACTGCCGAAGATGAGCTTGGTACTGCTCCCGACCAAACTTAGAACACAAAGTTGTGCACAGAGATTCCCAAGTGAACGAGGCACTCTGCATTTCGTGCAGCTGCAACCATCTGGCCGCGTTGCCTGTGAAATTGAGCGTGGCTACCCGAACACAAAGCTCTGGAGCAACCCCATAGACATCAAAATACTTTTCACATCTAGTTTTCCAGTATTGTGGGTTTTCCCCATCGAAAGAGGGAAAATCCATCTTGGGCAAAGCCCAGTGCGCGTGCTGCGATGGATGGGTGAACGAAGTATCCTGGTTACCCCTTTTTCCCCATCTAGACTCACTACTCCCCGAGAATCCACTGAATTTAGCGAGTGAGATTGCAACGCACCCTTGCCTGGAGGCGGCGCGAGGGTGGTAACCACCCCCGGTGCTTGGCCCCCGGAATCGATGAACTCGTCGTGGCCACCTGGCCCGTGGTGCCCCGGGCTGTTGAAGGTCGTCGAAGCGCCGTGCACCACTCGATCCACGGGTGGAGATAGCAGATCGGTCAAGGCGGGGTGGAGCGCGATCCGCCCGACTTGAGAACGAAGCTCATCCAGTTGATGTTGCAGGTTGGTGACCGCAGGTCGCCACAGCTCGAGAGAAGTCTGGATGGCTTCGAGTCTGGCATCGTTGGCGACGCGGCTATTGTTGACCGCCGTCGCCAGCGCGGCGATTTGCTCTTCCATCGCCGCCACTTGAGTCGCCTGCTTGGTCGCGTAGCGAGGCTTGCGGTACGGGTCCTCCAGATCGCCTGACCTCTGATACCAATTGTAACAGGCCCGATCTACTGGTGGATGGGGATCGGATCTGAGAGGAGATGGAGAGGGAGTAGGTAGGGTTTGGAGGAAGGGGAAAGGTAAAGGTCAGAGGAAGGCCAACTTCACTCTGCCGATTCAGTTCTGTATTCGTCGATGATCTCCACTCTAGTAGCCTGGCTACTTAACCTCACACGCTGGCACGCAGGCCAGGTTGGCCCAGTGGCCCAATTACACACACTACTCAAGCCCCGTAGAAAAAGGCCAATAAGCATCGCTCCCTAATTGCCATCAGGTCCAGTCTTCTCTCCTTGGTCTTCTGCCGATGGAGTCGCCCCTACAGGCGTGACAACGTGTCAGCCGCGGGCGCCGGTGCAGGCGCATGGCCGCCGTGGCTCACCTCACCAAAGATGTGGGCTCTGGCGGTCGTGCCGCGGATTGGGGGGAGGCACCGGCAGAAATTGGCTCCTCCTCCTCGCCGGGATCCACCGGCAGAGGTGATGGGGTGGGGAAGGGGAAGGGGGAGCTCAAGGATATGGAGCGGCCGTGGTGCGAGGGGGAGGAGGGAGGAGAGCGGCAACACAGGGTAAGGAGGGAGGAGAGTGAGGCGGCGGCGGATGGGGAGGATGGTTTGCGGCGGCGGCGGGCGGGGAGGATGGCTGGTGGGCGACGGCGACGGGAGGAGAGGAGGGGAGTCGGGACGAGGGCAAGGGTTGAGGAGTGGGAAAGGACAGAGGCGGCTAGGGTTACACACGGGCGTGCTGCATTTTATATGCCTGAGTGTGAAAAGACGAAAATGCCCTCAGTGGAGCGCGGAATTTACAGGTGGTGGCACGAGCTTGACCACACTATTCATTGTAGCAGTGCTCAACTCGATCGGACGTCCAGGAGCAGTGCTCATTTCGATCGGACGGCTAGGATCGCTCACTCGGAGATCCGACGGACAGGATCATTTTGGAAACGCAATCCGACGGTCCAAAATCACATGGCCTCAGGAGGTTTCATTTGTGTCCACAATCTAACAATGGGATTATTGTGTCCCTCGTACAGTATTGCATACGTGATTCAAACTCTAATTGTTCTTTTCCTGGAAGGATTTTTTATTTTCTTTTTAAGGTGGTTTTTAGCCTTTGTTTTGAGAAAACGGGATTTCTTTAGTTTTTTAGGGATGGATATTTTTTTGCAAAGATTTTTTTTCCGGAAAGATGGGATGAATTTATTTTGGGGCGCGTCTAGCGGGCAAACAACTGCCCGTTAGTGCTGCATGGCGGTCGACTATTTTAAGATTTTTTGTCCCCCTTCCTAATTAATCATCCTAATTAAGAAAGCTTTTCACCATATCCTTAAATGTCTGCACAGCCATCTCTTAGGTGCATGCGTTTTATTCTTTGGTGCATTTAATTCATGGTTCCAAAAACTAAAAAAAGCATAACTTTGAATCCGCGTGTCGGAATTAAGATCCGTTTTCGCCGCTGGAATCCTCGCGATGTGCTCTTCGAAACTAGATCCCGCATTGGTATGTTTTGACAAACTTTTTTTGTGCAATTTTGTCTCTGTTTTGTGCAACTGACTAGCCATCGATGTGAAACTACCTGACAGAGATGTGCAACTTTCTCATACACCGTAGACGTGCAGTTTTCCTCTATGGTACCTCCACCCCAAACTGCCCGCTTTCAGTGAGATGAGCAACTACGTTTGTTGCTCAGGCCATGCAATTTTCACTAGTGGCACCACCCCGTACTACTCTCCAACAGTGAAATGTGCAATTTCGTCTGTTGTCCCGGTACCCTGGCCAATTGCCTGGTAGTCAGTTGTGCAACTGTGTGGCCATGCATATGCGATCGTGCTGACGAGAGTGTGGAACTCCGCGGCCATGCATCAGCACCTTCCACGACAATTCATGTGCGACTATGCGGACGAGATTGTGCAACTCTATGTCTATCCATGTGTGAATGTGCCGACGAGAGTTTGCAACCCTGCGGCCATGCATGAGCACCTCTCGCATCAATTTATGTGCAACTATGCGCATGATATTGTGCAACTTTGTGGTCATGCATGTGCGACTATACCGACGAGAGTGTGCAACTCCGCGGCCTGGTGTGACCAGCTCCCATGACAATTCATGTGCGACTAAGCGGACGAGATCGTGCAACTCTCTGGCCATGCATGTGCGACCGTGCCAACGAGAGTATGCAACTCCGCGGCCATGCACGCGAACACCTCCCACGACAATTCATGTGCGACTACGTGGACGAGATCATGCAACTCTGTGGCCATGCATGTGCGACCGTGCCGATGAGAGTATGCAACTCCGCGGCCATGCGTGAACACCTCCCACGACAATTCATGTGCGACTACGCGGACGAGATCGTGCAACTCTGTGGCCATGCATGTGCGACCATGCCGACGAGAGTGTGCAACTCCGTAGCCATGCGTGAACACCTCCCACGACAATTCATGTGCGACTATGAGGACGAGATTGTGCAACTCTATCTCCATGCGTGCGACTATGACGGCGAGAGTGTGCAACTCCGCGGTCGGGCGTGAGAACCTCCCACGATAATTCATGTGCGACTATGTGGACCAGATTGTGCAACTCTATTGTCATGCATGTGCGACTGCGCCGACGAAAGTGTGCAACTTCGCGGCGGGGCTTGAGAACCTCCCACGACAATTCATATGCGAATATGCGGACTAGATTGTGCAACTCTGTGGCCATGCATGTGCCAACTAGGACTACTATGTGTGCAACAACAACTACTGTAGATGCCAACAACAAAAATAGTAAACAAAGCCCACCACTGTGTTTTGCATCTTCATGTGTCAATAGAAGGATGCCACCACATCTGGTCTCCCCCCTCGTCAGTCCTTGCCGACTGCGATGGAACCCCGACTATCGCCTTGTGGACGATGTGCAACTTTTTCTTATGCAATTTAGTTCCTTCAAGGTGCAACTACCTAGTAGTCGAGGTACGACTATCTTATAATCGATATGCAACTTCCCCCTCCCCGTGAACGTGCAAATTTCACTGATGACGCCCCACCCCAACGCCATTCTAGTACGATATGCAACTTATGCATCTATCTTGACCAACTATCTGGCGGCCGGTGTGCAACTCCGAAAGTATGGTTGTGCAACTCTAGCTAAACTCTGAAATATATACATATGTCATCTAATTTTGAAGAGCTAGTCATGAGGCTTATAACTTCTCACGTCTAGCTAATTTTTGAGTAAGCAATGCGAGTGCGAGACATCTTCTAGTCAATTTAGTATCGCCGCGTTGTGCAACTTTTCAATGGTCGTATTCACCTGAGTACTACTTTGTCTGCATTTATAACTATTATGGATGTCAATAAAAAAATGACTAGCAAAAATAGATCAACTTAAATAAAAACATCATCTAAACAACTTAGTGTCGTCGTGTTGTGCAATTTTCTAAATGGTTGTATCCAACTTTGGACTACTACCATGACCTACTTAGTAAAAAAAATTCTCTAATAGTCCCTTTGCATTTTTTCTAAAAAGAAGCAAATAGAAAAGAAAAGGATCAACACAGCAGCCGACCCACAACCCCTCTCCCCC
>NC_041393.1:742071413-742085546 GCF_002162155.2 Triticum dicoccoides | reverse complement strand
CGCGCGCGCGCGACCCTATTGCCCCTCCGCCCGGCGAGCTCCTCAGCTCCGCCACACACTTCCGTTAACTCCTTTTCTCCCACTTCCTCCCCTCCTCTCGGGTCCCCTGCGGCAACCCAAGCAATGGCCATTCCGCTCGGCTTGACTCCTCGCCGGTGCCAATCGCCGCCAGTGACCGGCTCGAGCTCCTGGACTCCACCGCCGCCCTGCTCCGGCAGCTCGCCGTAGCCGCCCAAGCGTCGGCCTCGGACCCTGTTGGCGCTGTCTTCCCTTGCAACCACCGCCCCTGCCTTGACCAGGTGAGAAGAGCGATGCGCCCAATCCGACCAGGTGACACCTGGCTCCCTCACGCGGCGAATCGGACGTGATCCAGTGGCCAGGAACCGGCCGCTCATGATGACCAGAAAGTGCGCGTGCATTTTTTAGATTTTAGGTTTATTTTGCGACAGGCCGACGCTTTACAGATGTCATACAGTTACCCATTTACTCACGGCCCATTCGCTAAGGCCGTAGCCGTGGTTTTCACTCCCCTCCCGCTCTCCTCCGAAAAATAAAAAATAAAAAAATCCCCTGCCTCCTCGCTCGCCACCGATTGCGCCGCCGCCACCGCCTCCCTCCGCCGTCGCCATGTCCATCGCGACGGACCGCCCTCGCCCGCGGGAGGAAGGCCGCGCGTCGACTCGCGCCCGGTACGCAGAGAGCAGCAACCACCATCAATTCCCCCTCCTTGGGCCTTCGCTGCTCCCCTGACCTCTCCTCCGTTTGTGTTTCTTTCCGCAGATCTCGCTCCGATTTCCCCAGCTGGACGCCGGCCGAGAGGCTCACCGACGACCTCCTCGTGGAGATCCTCTCGCGCGTCCCGGCCAAGGAGCTCTGCCGCTGCAAGTGCGTCTCGAAGCACTGGCTCGGCCTCATCCACCACCCCGACCACCGCAAACGGCTCCCCCAAACCCTGGCCGGCTTCTTCTACGGCCGCATTACCAGTACCACCGGGCAGCGGGTTCTGGAGCTGCCCTTCCGCTTCACTAGCATATCGGGGGACGGCCGCTCTCCGGTCGGCACCTCCTTCACCTTCCTGCCCAACTACCACCTGCCCGTCGATCTGCTCGACTCCTGCAACGGCCTCCTCCTCTGCCGATGTCACCACGTTTCCGATGGGGTTGGCGCATTCCATTATCTCGTGTGCAATCCCGCCACCGAGAAGTGGATCGTGTTGCCCAACTCCGGCAAGGACAGCCGCCAGGTGGCCACCACATCTTTGGGCTTCGACCCGGCCCTGTCGCCGCATTTCCATGTGTTTGAGTTGGTACAGCAGCACAAGTATGGCGAGAATAAGAATACCGACATTTCCGGAGTGACAGTGTATTCGTCTGAAACCGGAGAATGGATTTATAAGGAGAAGAGATGGAGCAGAGCTACTTGGTTTGCTAGTTGGCACTCCTCCGCGACAGTTTTTCTCAATGGCCTTCTGTTTTTTCGTGCCCTTGACCTTAAATTACATGATTGTGTAGCCGCGGTTGACACAAAGGGAGAAATGTGGATGAAATTCAGGGTCCCTGGTGGTCAGGTTGATGGTTTTGTTCAGCGGTCAATACTCGGGGCCCCTGCTGATCAGTTTGATGATTTGGATCTGGCTCATGGTTTTATTCAGCGGTCGCAGGGCCGCTTGCATTTTGCCAACTTTCAGAGGGATAAATATGGTGTTGCCATTCGATTAGTAGTTCATGTTCTCGAGAACTATCAAGACAAACAATGGATATTGAAGCATAGCATTGAAACTTCAAACATATTTGGATGGACAGATTTATGGCTTGATGCGGATTTTGATTTTATTGCGATTCATCCGGAATGCAACTTGCTGTTCTTCGCTGTGGGGGGTATCACATTCATGTGCTATAATATGGATAATCGGCAAGTCAAAGTGATCTCTCATCTTGCAGATGTCAAGCCGCTATTTCTGCCTTATGCGCCGTTGTACACAGAATCACAATCATTGCACATTTGACGTTTGCTGCTGCCTTTATAAGAAGTGGATCTCTGATAGGAGTCAATTATTCATGATATGGAGCAGCGGGCTTGGTATGTCTGCTTGAATTTGGCTCTCATTTTCTATGACTGATGTATCCATGTTTTCATTTTGGAGCAATGGTGGTTCAGTATGGAGGGAACTTGACTAATTTGTCTTCCAAATTTGTACTGAACTTTCTGTCATCTGTACTGGTTTCTGGTTTGGGTAACTTGTACGTCCGTGCATTGGTTAATCTTGTGTAGTGTTTCTGTTAAGGTACTATGATCATTATGTAAAAGGCATGGGCAAAGATTATCATGAAGCCTAAACTTTTGTCCAACACCATCCTGCGGCTTAAACTTTTATCTTCTATTTACAGGCATAAGCATCTTTTTAGCGGCGATTTAGTAGACAACCACTTGTCTGCTAATGATATAATGTGTGAAATTCTGCTGATGATGTGATGTGGCAAATCATTTTTTTTTCTTTACTGCTAATGGTCTGAAAAATAAAATCTTTGCTGCTATTTGTTAGTGTAACACTTGGATGAATACATGTCACTTTGGATGCTAGTTACTTCTGACATGTCTTAAATAGGAAATTTTGTTGGCAGAACATCATCAACCATGCTGTGCTTGGATCATAATTTTCATTATTTTGTCAGATGTTTTCTTTTTAGAACACAAAATTGGTCTTTGATGTGGGTATTGTTCAGTTAGGTAGCTTAAAAGAGTTTAAAATAAGCACTTCCGTGCGCCTTTTATTGTACTCGTGCTTTTTATAGCACATACAATCCCTGTAATGTTGCACGTACAGCAACTTTGCAGAGCTGTTTCTGAATTTTGACTCTGTTCCTATAACACTGAAATAACAAGGTTCATCGCTCTGTGTTGTGCTCTGGTTTTCAGCTTCAAGTCTCTGAAACAAACTGAAACTACCCTTGTGTGCCGCACTCCAGTCGTTAGCTCGCCTCTTGGTATCTGGGACGACACGGGTGTTCGGGAGCTTAATTGATTTGTTGTCGGTCGGCGATCTCTATCAAGATCGATATGTAAGAACACTTTCAGCATAGTCCAGTCAAGAAAAGGTGGGAGTGCTTGTACCTTTCCATGATCTCCCATGCATCTGATGATGGCCATTTTCATACTGGTCATGGATTGGGAGGAGAACTGACGGGTGTTAATCATTACTTTAACAAGGCATAAATTACTGGAGAGTGGCGCCAGCATATCACTGATTTGATCAACACATGAAGGATATATGCTTTGAGTTATAGCTGAATACTGCTTTGTGTAGCTAACTTCAGACGACTATAAGGCCACCATTGAATTTAAACATGTTCAACTCGGGCCTGGCAAATTAATCATGCCAAAAACGCGACGGCGATCCAGGCCAAGAGGGAGGGTTATCCCCCTTGCATAACCAGGCCAAAAATGAAGGCATGCTGGTGCGGAAGAAGTTGCATCTGTTGATGGAAATTCGCTAGGATCATGGCCTGTTCTTGTGCACCCTGCTCTGCTGTACGGTGCCGAAATGAAGCAGCAAACTGCCCGTAAATCCCGAGTCAGTTGTCACTTCTGATTCGATCCCGCCTGCGCTCAGACCTGTCGACTGTCGTGGATTGGGAAGAGAAGAACTGACAAGTGATAATCAGTGTCTTAACAAACTGCGGCGCGAACAGAAACACTTCCGCCGCGGGTTGGTGTTTCGAGCTACACAACAGAACCCAAACGAGCTGCGCAGCGACAGATTACATACTAACCGTGTGCCGATTCCTCCATCTTCGGAGCTAATGGATGTTCAAGTGATATAAAGGCCTCTGCCAATCTTATCCTGCCAACGGAACACAGAGTATCATGGCAGGTTTACATCAGGATGCTGGGAATAGGAAAATAGACTCTCTTACTTGCAGAGGCAATGAACACCAACCTTGTTCAGTTCAATGGGGGCAGCGAATTTTCTGGGTGAAGAGGATAAATAAACATCAAGAACTTTCTCGCATTATTTGGACTCAGGTGCAGTCGTTGGGTGATTGTCCAATAGTAATGCTCAGTTACAGGGGTTCCAAAATACGTGAGAGCAATGCACCTATAAAAGAAGAGGGATGCGTGATCCAGCGAGAGAATTGAACCCTTGGTGGACAGTAAAAGGTTTTAATTTTGACTGAGAAATCCAAGTCTCTCACCCTCACTTTTGCTCTGATTTTCTCATGAGTGATAGTATCCATATCAATATGTTCTAGCATTGGTCCTAAAGACAGCAACTTCACACATGCCAAAAAAATGTCTAAAACAATCAGGGACTTTCTCAAAATTCACCCATGCTGTGTCCAACTTTCCAATTGCCTGTGAATCATAAGCCTATTTCTTGATGTTTATCACATCCCCAGTACCTAATAGCTTGAAATCATCACAGTTCACCAGTTCCATTAATCTGCCCTTGCTTGGGAACCTCATCAGAAAGGTGTTGCTCCCTTGTTTTTTGCATCTCCATTGCCAACCCCAACTGAACATGTAGTTGAATCCCTCCAGCATTTGTGTTTCATTCAACACCCCAGATTTGACAGTGATCAGGGCCATTGGATTGGGATTTTCCACCTCATTATTCTCTCTAGAACTTTGAAATAGTAGCACACCCAGACCTCTGGCAGCATACCCCACAAACTTAGGAACATGTTTCATTTGCCTCCACCAGGTGCAATCATCAGTTATGTGATTTCTTTTCCCGCATACTGCACAATGATCTAGTTTACAATCCTTAGTAGCATGTCTGGTGTCTTTGCACTTGTTGCACATCAGCTTGCTTGTCCCACCTCACACCATCTTGTTGCCTTCTCTGTTTAGACCATTTTTCCCAATATTTCTCCCCTGAACATCTTCTCTTCCTGTCCCCTCTCTATCAAGGATATTGCCAGGTCTGAGGATTTCTCTGACTCTCCCCACTCTGAGCCAAGGTGATCTCTCCTCTGCTTGTTTCCCTACTGACATGTTGTTGAAGCATACGAGCACCCCCTTGGACATTCGTACTATTTCCTCCCAACAAAGCATTCCCCTGAGTCAATTGTGCTAGCAATGCAGAAAGAACTCGTTTTTGCTGAAACAAGTCCATCTCATTTCCAGTGCTAGCTTTACTAGGATCTGACATACCTGGGTTAGCAGTCTTCAGATTCTCTTTTTCCTTCTCTGATCTCATTCTCTCCTTCTCTTCCTCCTGTCTGCCTCGATCTTGCTGTTGCTCCTGTCTCATCTGCAGATTGTTGCTGCCTCCTCCTTGCTCCCAATATTTCTTGCTCTCTCTATCATTGTAATTTCTGAAGCTCTCGTTCCCCTCTTCTTTCCTTCTGTATTGGAAACTATCTCTGCCTCCCCTATGGAATCTTCCCCCTCCTCCAAATCGGCCTTCAAATCTATCCATCTCCTCCTCTTCAACTGGTGGCAGGAGGGGAAACCCTAAAATTGGCTCGATGTGTTCGACTGACCGGAGAGAGGAGGAGAGAGGTGAGCTTAAATATGCCTCCTTGTCAGTGCATCTAGTGCCCCTTAGTGGTTTTGGTGTATTGAAGACTTATAGGTTAAGGAACTGATGCGTTTATGAGTGTACACAGGTCTATAAGTTTATGAGGAGTTTGATATTTACGGAGAAAGTCGACCCCTAAAAATGAAGTTCTTCGACTGAAGACTTTGGATTTCTGAAGACTTTGCATGTGAAGAAATTGGTGTGACCTTGAAGACTTGGAATTCATTCGAGGAACATGAAGCGTGAATACTTTTGTTTTTGTAGTTTCATTTTCTCTTTCTTGAGTCATAGGAAACACCGTACTGTTAAAGGGGGTCGAGGAAATACTATGGAAAAATTTCCATGTGATGCTCAACTCAAAATCCTACACCTACCAAACCCTTCGAGTGAAGCCATTGGAAATCTCATACAACACATTCAATTTCTTCAGTAACAGAGACGTAGTTCTTCTGATTGCTGAGGAATTTGTTCTGACTAAGGAGTTAGGAATTCGCCGCTGCGGATTGCCTACACAGTGAGAAACATGATAGCCCTGAGGAATTTGAGAGTCAAAATTCCGACCGTTGTTGTGCTACGCGCCAGCTGTCCCAAAATATCTACCCACCTAACGGTCATATCATTTAAGGGCATTTATGTCTTATCATGTCGGGCTGCTCCCCCGCTATAAATAGCCACCCCCTACAACCACTAGTTGGTTGGCTGCTTCGAGAGAAACTGACACTTGTCATTTGAGAGCATCCCATCCTCCGAGGACTTTGAGCGAAAATCATCAAGTGAGGAAAACCCAAACCCAACACACCTACAAAACCAAAAGTGATTGAGCGTCACTGAAGAGATTGATCCTGCGTGGATCCGACGCTTGTTTCCTTTAAAGACTGTGCTTCTTCCAGACGGTTAGGCATCAAGGTCTAGAGCATCCAAGAGGAATTGTGGATCGCCGAGTGACCGAGTTTGTGAAGGTTCGGAAGTCACCTGAAGACTTACCACGAGTGATTGGGCGAGGTCTGTGTGACTTTATCTCAAGGAGAATACGATGAGGACTATGTGTCCGGGACTGTGTGTCCTTTGGTTTAAATACCTAGCCGCTCCAGCCAGATGTACAACTGAGGAACTGGTCTACCAAATCATTATCTTCACCAAGCTTACTGGTTCTATTTCCTCAACTCTTTCAATTCCTCATTTCACTTGTTGTGTGCTTGTTTATATCTGTTTGAAGACTTTAACTGAAGACTTTCTCAATTTCCTCAATTCAATTTATTCAGTCTATCCGTCTTCATCATGTGTTATCCTGTGTTTACGCTTTCTGTACTCTGTGCTTGTCTTCATTTCACCATGATGACTATGCTTGTGTTCTGTTATGTTTACTTCTGAGTACTTATTCAGCTACAAGTAGTTCTTCGCTAAGGAATTTCCTCACCAGCAAATTCCTCAGTGAAGAATTCATAGAAATCGCCTATTCACCCCCCCCTCTAGTCGATATAATGCACTTTCAATTGGTATCAGAGCAAGGTACTCCCTTGTTCTGTGTGATTTTGGCTTAACCGCCTGGAGTTTTAGTTATGTCGACCACAGTTATGATCAAGGTCTCTGCTGGGTGTCCTACCTTCGACGGAATGGACTACCCCTACTAGAAGAATAAGATGCGAATGCATCTTGATAACAATCTCTGGTATGTTGTGGAAAATGGTGTTCCCTCAGTCACATCTTCTCTGAACGCTACTGATGTGAAGACATTCAAGCAACTCGATTCTCAAGCGAAGAACATCATATGTGGTCATCTGAGTAAAGGGCAGTATGGAAGGGTGAGTGCTTTGGAAACTGCTAAGCTTATCTGGGATAGGCTGTCCAAACTAAATGAAGGAGTCTCAACTCAATGTGACTTTCGTGTTGACGTTCTTCGCAATCTCTTCAACCGCTTCAAAAGACTCGGCAATGAAAATGTTCAACAAACCTTTGATTGCCTCACTGACATCTCAAATGAGCTTCAAGCACTTGGTGCCACTGACATCACCGACCATGAGGTGGTGAAGAAATTGCTGAGATCGCTTGATTCTTCATTTGATACTCTAGCACTAATGATTCAAGAACGTGCTAATTACAAGTCACTTGATCCCACTGATATCCTTGAGAGGCTAAACACTCATGAGTTCCAGCTTGTTGAGAAGAGAGATCTCTATGGTTCGAGCTATGGCAAACCACGTGCTCTGAAAGCTAAGGTAGTCTCTGAGTCTGAAGATGAAGACTCTGGCAGCAGCCTTGGTGATCCTCATGAACTGAGCCAGGAACTAGCACTGCTCGTGAAGAAATTTCAGAAGTTCTCAAGACGTGGTCGCTTTGGAACATCCTCAAGGAGCAATGATTCCTCATCCAGTGACTACAAGAAGAGGCTATGCCACAAATGCAAGAAACCTGGTCACTACATTCAAGATTGTCCTCAGTGGGATAAGGAATTAAAGAGGAAGAAGTACAAGTATTACAGTTCTGATGATGCCAAGAAGAAGAAGAAATCTTCAAAGTCATCATCATCAAAATCCTCAAAATCTTCATCTCACAAGAAGAGCAGCTCCAAGAAGCCTCGGGCATTCATTGGCAAGGAAATGGACTCTAAGGCTGAATCTGAGGAACATGAGAAAGAGGAGGCATACGAGCAGTCCGAGTCTGGTGTGGCAAGCCTAGCTCTTGCTACTACATTCGTCAGCAAGTCTATCTTCAACTCTGAAGAAAATGGTATCACCAACAAGGCTGATGAAGGCAATGATGACTACGCTCCCACCTATTGCTTCATGGCAAAGGGTGCCAAGGTAACTAAATACCCCTCCTCTGAATCTAGTGAGGATGAATCTGATGAAAACCTCAAGCCTAGTTACTCTAAACTTGCTAAGATTGTTGTGAAACAACAAAACGCTATTGAAAAGGTTCAAAACATGCTAGACAATAGTGATGATATGTTGGGTGAAGAAATAGATCGCTCTCAAACCTTGACTGAAAATCTTTAGAGACTTCAGTCTAAGTTTGACAACCTTCAAGGTCATCATAACACTCTCTTATCTGATCACGAGAAGCTTTCTTATGAATTTCCTCAAAGAAAGCAAGATCTTGAGAAGCTAAGAGTGAGTTATGAAGATCTTCAGAAGGAGCGTGATTCATTGCTTGCTCAACAAATCAGTGCTACTCGGGAAGAATTTGTTCCTCCATGTTTGAAGTGCATTGAACATGAAACTGCTAATTCTTCACCTGAATGTTCAAATGCTTCTAATGCTACAAATTCTTCATCTGTCTCTGCTATCACTAATTCCTCATCTGAGGATATTGCTAGTATCACTGATGATGCATGGCTCAAGGAATTGTACATGACAGGCATGTACAAAAGACTCAAAGGGCATCAGATTCTTTGTGATGTGCTTAAAAAGTATATCCTCAACAGGTACCATAGGAAAGAGGGTATTGCCTTTGAGAGGAAACTCAATGCCGATGGAACATATAGGAAGCATGAGCAGTACCCCAAAACCTCATGGGTTGCTGCAAAGGGACCTCCGGTTGATCCATCTAATTTATTTGGCTTCACATGTGAATCTCCTCTTTCTTCTGATGAGTCATTTGACTCCAACTATAAACTGTTCAAAAATCAGAATGGTGAAGTATTTGCTAGATATGTTGGCACTAACTACAGGAACGGTTCTCCTATGAAGAAAATCTAGGTTCCCAAAAGGTACCTTGAAAGTCTTCAGGTGAATGTCCTCATGACAGCACCTGTGAAGAATAGAAACCCTAGATCAAATTCTTCATATGGATCCAAGTCCTCATACGGAAAAAATTCCTCACGTGGATCAAATTCCTCAAAAGGATCAAAGTCCTCATATGATCATCATCGTGCTAACCCCTCTGTTTCATAGGGAAGAGCTAAGGGCTATGAATATGAGCATTATTCTTCTAACCACTATGTTCATAAGTCCTCGAAGAATTTCTCTGCTTATTCATTTGCTTATCCTAACTCCTCTTATGAGAAACGAAATGGACTGGCTTCTATGCCACCTTTCTCATATGGAGCTCGCAGAGTGATGAATTCTTTGCCACCCCTTCAGATGTGGGTGGTGAGGAAAAGGAACTAATCTCTTATGCAGGGTCAGGTGTCCAGACGTACTTGAAACATCTGAAGAATTTGCTGGAGACCTGAAAGATGCCTGAAAGGACGCAGGCCAACCATGAAGAAATGAACCTTCATTTCTCATGTCCTCATACTATTTTATCTGCTCTACTACCTGATGAAATTGATCTGATGATATTGATGTCATATTCTTCATTAATGAAGTATATGAGTTCGTAAGTTGCACTAATTCATCTGCAGGATGATCAACCCAAAGCTAATGAGTGGGTCCTCGATAGTGGATGTACGAATCACATGACTGGTGACAAGAATCTATTGATGGATGCTCCCTTATCACCGTCGCATCTGAAGCATATCATCTTCGCTGACCAAGGAAAAAGTCAGGTATTGGGTCTAGGTAAGGTTGTGATCTCAAAGGATCGACACATGGATAAAGTCATGCTTGTCGAGTCCTTAGGATACAACCTCATGTCTGTCTCAATGCCTTGTGATCTCGATACGGTTGTTGTCTTTGGCAAATATCGTTGTGTTGTGATCTTGGAAGCTGACAATTCCAAAGTCTTCGAAGGCTTTAGGAGAGGAGACTTGTACATTGTTGATTTCTCTACAGGACCACAACCGGCCATATGCCTACTTGCAAAAGCTTCAGAAGGCTGGCTATGGCATCAACGACTTGGTCATGCTGGCATGAGGAATCTGCACACGCTTGCGAAGAAGAAGCGTGTCATTGGCATTGAGAATGTCAAATTCGTCAAGGATCATTTATGTGGAGCCTGTGAAGCTAGGAAGATGACCAAGGCCAAACATCCAGCGAAGAGTATCATGACTACCACTCGACCATTTGAATTGCTTCACATGGATCTCTTTGGTCCTAATCATTATTCTGCAATTTTTAAATGATGCATCTCAATATGGCTTTGTTATTGTTGATGATTATTCTCATTACACATGGGTGCACATTGTCACTTACAAACATGAGGTGCAGGAAGTCTTCAAACGATTTTCCTCGAGGGCTTCAACCAACTTTGGTGTGAAGATCAAGCACATCAGAAGTGACAGTGGGACTGAGTTTAAGAATTCCGGTCTTGATGGCTATCTTGATGAACTTGGTATTACTCATGAGTTATCTGCTCCTTATACTCCTCAGCAGAATGGCGTAGTGCAGCGCAAGAACAGAACTCTTGTTGAGATGGCTCGCACTATGCTTGATGAATACAAGATGCCTCGTTGTTTCTGGATTGATGCAATTGATACTGCGTGCCACATCACAAACAGAGTATATCTTCACAAATTCTTCAAGAAGACTTCTTATGAACTCCTCACTAATAAAAAGCCCAATGTGAGTTATTTCAAAGTCTTCGGTGCTAAATGATGGATTAGAGATCCTCATCACAGTTCTAAATTTTCACCGAAAGCACATGAGGGTTTTATGCTTGGTTACGGAAAGGACTCGCACACCTACAGAGTCTTCAACATTGTTCTTCACAAAGTTGTTGAAATTGTAGATGTGCGGTTCGATGAAACTAATGGTTCACAAAGAGAGCACCTACCTTCTGTGATAGATGAACCATCACCTGAGGAATCTATCAAGTTCAAGACTACTGAGGATATCATTCCTACCGAAGAATCTGCTAAAGAATTCATTCCAGAACGTGAAGAACATTGAGCTGGAGCACCTGAAGAAAATGGTGCTGAGGAAAATGGTTCTGAAGAAAATGCGGATCAAATTCCTCGACGACAACCCGCTCATCCTCGCGTTGCAAACGAAGTGCAAATTGAGAGAATCATCGATGACATTGAAGCACCAGGTCCTCTCACATGCTCAAAAGCTTCACATTTGTCTAACTTTTGTGGGCACTTTGCTTTTGTCTCTATCATAGAGCCCACTAAGGTAGATGAAGCATTTCTGGAGCCTGAGTGGATTCAAGCTATGCAAGAAGAATTACATCAGTTCGAGCTCAACAACGTCTGGGAAATGGTCAATCGTCCAGATCCTCGCAAGCACAACATCATTGGCACAAAGTGGATCTACCGCAACAAGCAAAATGAAAATGGCCTTGTGGTGAGGAATAAGGCACGGCTTGTAGCTCAAGGCTACACACAGGTTGAAGGAACTAATTTCGATGAAAATTTTGCACCTGTTGCTAGACTTGAGGCTATTCGCATATTAATTGCTTATGCTAACCATCATAATATCATTTTATATCAAATGGATGTGAAAAGTGCATTCCTCAATGGTAAGCTTGAGGAAGAAGTATATGTTGCTCAACCCCCAGGTTTTGAAGATCCGAAACATCCTGACAAAGTCTTCAGACTCAATAAGGCCCTGTATGGCCTCAAGCAGGCCCCTCGGGCGTGGTATGATACTTTGAAGGAATTCCTCATGAAGAAAGGCTTCAAACCCGGTTCACTCGACCCAACTCTTTTCACTAAGTCTTATGATGATGAATTGTTTGTGTGCCAAATATATGTTGATGATATTATCTTTGGCTGTACTGATCAATGTTATAGTGATGAATTTTCCTATATGATGAGTGAAGAATATCAAATGTCTATGATGGGAGAATTGGAATTCTTTTTAGGTCTTCAAATTCGTCAACAGCGCAATGACATATTCATATCTCAGTAGAAATACCTCAAAGATGTATTGAGGAAATTCGGCATGCAAGACTGCAAAGGGGTCAAAATTCCTATGCCCACAAGTGGCCATCTATGCACTGATGAAAATGGTATTGACTTCGATCAAAAGGTATACTGCTCCATGATTGGCTCTTTATTGTATTTATGTGCATCTAGGCTAGATATTATGCTTAGTGTTTGCATGTGTGCCCAATTTCAAGCTACACTGAAGGAATCACACCATAAGGCTTTGAAGCATATTCTTCGATATCTAGCTCACACACCAACACTTGGATTATGGTACCCCAAGGCCTCGGCTTTTGATCTCATTGGATATTCAGACTCTGACTATGCTGGTGATTGTGTGGACCGCAAGTCAACATCTGGCACATGTCATTTCCTCGGACGATCTTTGGTCTGTTGGTCCTCGAAGAAACAGAACTGCGTATCACTATCTACAGCTGAAGCTGAGTACATTGCTGTTGGGTCCTACTATGCTCAATTGCTGTGGATGAAGCAAACCCTCAAGGACTATAGCGTCAACATGAAGAATGTGCCTCTCTACTGTGACAATGAGAGTGCAATCAAGATTGCTCACAACCCAGTTCAGCACTCGAAGACAAAGCACATCCAGATTCGTCATCATTTTCTTCGTGATCATGTGTGAAAGGGTGACATCTCTATTGAGCATGTACGGACTGAAGAACAGCTAGCCGATATCTTCACTAAGCCCTTGGATGAGAAGAGATTTAGCAAGTTGAGGTGTGAGCTAAATATCCTAGAATCTTTGAATGTTCTTTGAAAAGGACACTCATTCTAACACTTACGCAAAATTGATGACTTTGATGCGCAACACACAAAGTAACATTTTTCTTCAATCAATGAAGACTAACCCTCTAAGTGTGCAGAAATTAACGAAGAAAATGATTCTCAGAGCCCTACGACAATTGTACGCGGCGTCTGAAATCAGCTTTCTTATATGGTGGGTCATGCCACCACCAAAAGTTGAAAATCTTCAATTTGAGTTTTTCCTCAGTTTTTGAAATTCCTCAGTTGTTCCAATTCTTCAACTTTGCATTGTCTTCACTATTTCCGTCATTTTTCTTCATTGAATATATATATATATATATATATATAGGGAAAATCCGTCCTATCACCCGGTGGTAGTTACCCCACATGTCTCATATACTAGCATGTGGTACTGTATATACTATTTTAAATATGTTCATATACTATATCTAAGATATTTCAAAACAAGTTACATGAAAAAAATTGCATATGAGCCCATAGTTTTTGTTATATTTGTGAAATACGTACATATTTGTACGTAAAAAAGAGCATACTCAAAAAATGGTACATACTACCTAAAAATTTGTATATATACTACCTAATCATTGTTATATACTACATACTACACGTGCATAACAAATGTTTCCTACAAGCAGTGGTAGTTACCACCATTTACGTTTTGTATATTCTATGTAGTATCTGTCGAAACCGAGAGTATGCACGTGTAGTATGTTAACAAATGTTTCCTACAAGCAGTGGTAGTTATCACCATTTACGTTTTGTATGTTGTATGTAGTATCTGTCGAAACCGAGAGTATGCACGTGTAGTATGTAGTATATAACAATGATTAGGTAGTATATATACAAATTTTTAACAAATGTTACAAGCAGTGGTAGTTACCACCATTTACGTTTTGTATGTTGTATGTAGTATCTGTCGAAATCGAGAGTATGCACGTGTAGTATGTAGTATATAACAATGATTAGGTAGTATATATACAAATTTTTAGATAGTATGTACCATTTTTTGAGTATGCTCTTTTTTATGTACAAATATGTACGTATTTCACAAATATAACAAAAACTATGGACTCAT
>NC_041393.1:742056699-742071194 GCF_002162155.2 Triticum dicoccoides | reverse complement strand
ATTGCTATTTCTTCAAGTTGATTTTCTCTGCTAAGTGAATGTGATCGGACCCTTCCCCCTCTATGCTAAACTCAATCCAATCTTTTCACAAATTCTTCATGTGCGTTCTATTTGACACTCATTCAAAATCTTCACCGTCCTTGTCAGCTGAAGAAATTGTGAACGGAACTTTTAACTCATCTTATCTAAATTTTTAGGTTTGCCGCTCAAACAGTTCCGCATCCCAGAATAATACTTTTCTATTCACCCACGATCTCACGATCGCCACCTCATAGTACGTGGGTGGCACATGTCAAGCGAATGAGAAGGGTCAGGGGCACGTTCGTCCGAATTCCTCGGGCGTACAGTTTTTCACTCCGACTATAAATACCCCTCCCCTTCCTCACTTCGTTTTTACTCCGCTCGTTCTCACTCCCGCTCGAGCTTCTCAAACCCTAGCGCATCGCTACTTCATCGTCGCCGGTGAGGAAGAGCTTCACTACCTCGACCTCGTCGCCGCCGTACTCGCGCCGGCTGCGGATTTCTTCACTCCGCCGCCGCCGTAGCTGTTTTCCTCTGCCGAGTTAGGGCGTGGAAGATCTGAAGTGACGAACTTCTCATCTACACTTCCCAGTTCATCGTGTTCTTCATCCAGGGTAATTAAAAGTTACTTTTACTGCCCTCTTTTATTCAAATGTTTTCTTAAAAATCTTCAAAGGTGTTTATTCTTCAAATCTTCACACACTGAGCACCTTACATGTCATCTGCTCTTGATTCGTTTCTCTAAGCAATAATTTTTCTTCAAGATTCCTCAATTGTGTGGATCTTCGATCTATACAACTCTGGAACCTAAGACAAAGAATGCTTAGTGAAATTCTTCAAGACTCATCTGGTCAAATTCCTCAAACTTATTCTTTTTGAAAAACCTTCTGAGAACGCATATGACCTCTCCAAATTCCTCGCAACTATACTCTGTTCACAGGTACTCATGCCTGCTGCTGAATCACTAGGTTCTCATCAACTTAACTCATTTGCAGCGTTCCTCGAAGAAAAGTTGCATACTTATTCAGAAAATTCCATTGTTCATATTCCTCAGCTGAAGAAAATGGTTGATGGTAAGAAGCCACAGAAGGGTGGAAAGAGGCCTGAGGTCAATACTGCTCTCGAAATCCCCGATGACATGTACAAGGATTATTGCACTCCTGATGAGGCCAAATTTGGCAAGGAGGACAAAAATCAGCGCAAGGTGCGCATACAAAGGATAGAGAGGAGATGGGCACGGGAATGGAGGGATTACAAATATGTTACTCCCAAGTATATGAAGAAATTCGCTCTCAACCCTCCATGCCCAAGACCTCTGTTGGGTCCTGGCCAACTGGCTGATCCCACCAGCCTCAAGCGTGGTGAGGAATATCCTGATGAATGGGCAAAGCGCCAGGCCAAACAGGCCAAACAGGCAAAAGAAGCAGTGAGTAAATTTAATGAAGACTCTGCTGCTGCTGCTACTGCTGCCGAGGCCTCTACAAGCAAGCCAAAGAAGGCCATGCCTAAGAAGCCTGCTTACAAGCCAAGTGCTTCACCTGCAATGCCCTCACGGCCAAGCTCCTCAGCAATGCCCTCACGGCCAGATTCTTCAAAGCCCTCACGGCCAATTCCTCAAACTGCTCCTCCTCCTTACAAGTCTTCAGCTCCTCCAACAAAGTCTTCAGCCGCTCCAACCAAATCCTCTGCACCTGTGCATCTCGCCATGTGCCAAAGGACTATAGGCATCTCAATTGCCTCAGGAGTATCTGCAAGTTCCTCAGGTGCACCAAATTCTTCAACTGGCCCCTCTCTGCTGAAGAAAAAGGCTACTGCTGAACGAGGTCCTCGACCAAGTCCTCACAACAAGTAGGTCGCCTTTCAAGTTCCATCTGATGATGACGAGGCTAATGATGAAGAACTTGCCAAAATCATCAGAGACAGGTAGGTCAAGGCCGCTAGAGCCAAAGGCAGCAATGTGCCAATGTTACTGGATCCAAAGTTGATCCTGGACTTCATTGATCTATGGCACAATGACCCAAACACGCATTTGCCGGAGATGAACCTCACTCCTGGTCAAAGTCATGTCTTGACTGCTTTCATTGGAGAAGAAAAATGGAAGTATGACCAAGCAAGGTCATTGAAGAAAGCGCAATACAAGAAGCAGCGCTACCTAAAGGACAACATGCTCAATCTTTCGCCTGAGCAGCTTCTTGCACTGCAAGCTGAAATCAAGAAGCTCAGTGAAGAATTTGAAGCCTACAAGGCTGATTGGAAGGCGCCAAGGTCCATTTCGTCAACCTGACGAAGAAATTTACTTCAAGTGTTGCTGCTCATGTGTGCATTGAAGTTATTCAAGCTGAAGCATCTGCACAGCCTACTAAAGAACATGCCAGCACCGCTGATGACAATCAGGCTGCTGAAGAAAATGAAAGTTCCAGGGCTGATGACTGCATTCCAGCCGCTGATGAAATTGCCAGGGCATCCACTAGTGGTGCGCCTGAAGAAAATGAATAAATCAGGGCAACTGCATCAGTTGTGCCTGAAGAAAATGAACCAAATCCCTCTGCTCCTCCTGCACCAACACCAACACCAACGCTAACTCCAATCCTTCCATCTGCATCAGATGTGAAGAAAAACAAGGCTGCAGAGCATGCAACAATGAAGAAAAGGAAGGCATCAGCTTCATCAAATTCTTCAGCTCCGAAGAACATGAAGCCTTTGACAAGCTCATTGGACAACCCAATTGATGTCGCTCCTGTCTCATCCATGCCATCAAAGGACCTTGTTCCTTTTGATGAAGAGTATGTGATTCCAAGTGAATCAGACAAAGACATTCCTTCCGCTGCTTCGTTAGAGCAGTTGGATGAAGAAATTGAAGTGGATCCAATCCCTTCAACACCAGTTGTCTCCTCGCCTATGCCTCAGTTTACTGCTGAAGAGGATGGCGTTGAAGAAATGGCAGATGAAGATGTGGACATTGGTTGTACCACACCCGTGATGAATGATGACTTTTGGGAAAGTCATCACCCCAACTCTCCGCTGTTCAATCCTCTTCAACAAATTCCTTAGTCCCCTGTTGCTACTGAAGTACAAATGGGATCTGAAGAACCTTATGCAACCCCATCTATCCATGAAGAAATTCCAGCCACTAGTGCTGATGAACATGTAAATGAAGAATTGATGACCCAGGCTGCAACTGACGAAGAGCCTGAAATTCCTCAGCCTGTGGAACCTGAGATTGCGATTCCTGAGGTGGTGATGCAATTGATGGATACTCCTCACCCCAAGCCAAAGGATCCCTTCTCAAAGAAGCAAAAATTCAAGGCTAATGATTTCTTCGGCGAGCATGTGTTCTTCACTGAATTCAACCCATATGACTCTGCTCGTCTTAGAAGGAAGCGCTTCTGGACTGCCAGCCAGGCCAACTTCTATTCTTCACTACTTTTCAACAAAGACAAAGTCTTCGACCACACGCATATTCCTCACGTGGATATGGAATCCATGCCTTGCTTCTCTCCAGTCCTCAGAGTGATTCACGATGCAGGACTGCTCAACTTTTGCACTAACATTGTTGATTGGAATGAAGAGCTTATTCTTCAGTTCTATGCAACGCTGCACATCGCAGGTGATGCTGATGATATCAACACTTGGGTGTTGGACTGGATAACCGAGAATACTCATTATAAGGCACCGGCCACTGAATTACTTCATGGCCTGCCAATCAGTCCTCCACCTGAAGGTGCTCGTTGTCTGTACCAAGAACCTGAACTTACTGCTTATTACATGGAAGTGCTAATGAAGCCTCCGAAGCCGGTCAAGCCCCAAGGACTGAATTCCTCATGAAGGATTTGCTGTATGTACCAAGAACAGTCTATCACATTCTGACGAAGACTTTGAGTCCTATCAAAGGCCATGACTCATCTGATGAGGACATTGTTGGCATCATGAAGAATCTTCTATTCAACATCATGCATGACATTCCTGTCAATTATCATGATTTCTTCATGAGGACTATGGCAAATGTTGTACAATCTCCGTTTGAGCTGAAGCCTTATGCTCCTTGGATTATGAGATTCATCAGAACAAGGTCTTCACTCAACTACAAGGCGGATACACTCAACCATGGCAGCTACTTGCTCCCTATTGAAGTCCTCAAGCGGACATTTTCCTCAGCTAATGAAAAGGGCAAGGCCACTGCTATTGTTGATGAAGGCATTCGTCCATTGGATGGTCAGTTTCGCAAAGCTACATCTTATTCCACCAATGATGACTCTACCACTCATGATTCTGCTGTCAATGCACCCAAGTCAAATCCTCAAGCCAGAGCTCCTCGTGTGATGACTGACCATGAACTGCTTCTTAGTATTCACCAGAAGGTGGATCGAAACCACAAATGGGTTAAGAGTCAGTTTGGCTCTATTCTTCATAACATGACTTCTACACATAATGAAGTGAAGAAAAACCATTACTACCTCCATGAAGTCTTCGATCACACCTGGGCTATACTGTCCCATCTATATGATGAAGAAGATCTAAAGAAAATGGGCTTCAAGGACGATTTTGACCGGTCTGCTCCTCCACCGAAGAAATACAAGAGGGTCAAGGTCCCTTCATTGGTAGCCAGTTCATATTCTTCATTACGCGACACGGACGAGTATGAAGACTTGGACGACACTGCAGCAGGCCCTACAACGACACAAGACCCCAACAACGCTGGTGCTCCTTCATCATCATGATATTCTTCAGGGGCGTTAGTCCTCATTTTCTACCCTTTTGGTCATTCGATGACAAAGGGGGGAGAAATTTGAGTTAGTCTTCAAGCGGGTCTATCTTATGGGTGTTTGTTTGCTAAGTTACAACTCTCATTGTTTTGACGACTTTGCTGGATCGAGTTGTAATCTTAAACTCTATGGTGGCCTGATACTTTTGCTTAGTTTCTTCTGCATGCTTATTCCTCATTAATGTCAATGCACGCATGCTGAATTACATCAGTCACCATATTTCATCATGCATTTCAAATTCTTCATATTATATGTAAAATGCGTGTATGAATTACAAGATATAGGGGGAGATCTCCATGATTATACTCTTCAAGTGTGCATTGATTCAAAAGCAAATTCCTCACTATGCACATCTTCAGGGGGAGTTCTTCTATATCTTGCAATCAAATTCCTCAATATCAGTATTTACACTTCATATGTTTATCCCCGTTGAAAACATAACCTATATTATCATCAATCACCAAAAAGGGGGAGATTGTAAGTGCATCTAGTGCCCCTTAGTGATTTTAGTGTATTGAAGACTTATAGGTTAAGGGACTGATGCGTTTGTGAGCGTACACGGGTCTATAAGTGTATGAGGAGTTTGATAGTTATAGAGAAAGTCGACCCCTAAAATGAAGTTCTTCGACTGAATACTTTGCATTTATGAAGACTTTCTAAAGAATTTGAATGTGAAGAAATTGGTGTGACCTTAAAGACTTGGAATTCATTCGAGGAACATGAAGCGTGAAGACTTTTGTTTTCGTAGTTTCATTTTCTCTTTCTTGAGTCATAGGAAACAGCGTACTATTAAAGGGGGTCGAGGAAATACTAAGGAAAATTTCCATGTGATGCTCAACTCAAAATCCTACACCTACCAAACCCTTCGAGTGAAGCCATTGGAAATCTCATACAGTACAATCAATTTCTTCAGTAACAGAGACGTAGTTCTTCTCATTGCTGAGGAATTTGTTCTGACTAAGGAGTTAGGAATTCACGAGTGCGGATTGCCTATATAGTGAGGAACATGATAGCCCTGAGGAATTTGAGAGTCAAAATTCCGACCGTTGCTGTGCTACGCGCCAGCTGTCCCAAAATATCTACCCACCTAATGGTCATATCATTTAAGGACATTTATGTCTTATCATCTCGGGCTACTCCCCGGCTATAAATAGTCGCCCCCTACAACCACTAGTTGGTTGTCTGCTTCGAGAGAAACTGACACATGTCATTTGAGAGCATCCCATCCTCCGAGGACTTTGAGCGAAAATCATCAAGTGAGGAAAACCCAAACCCAACACACCTACAAACCCAAAGTGATTGAGCATCACTGAAGAGATTGATCCTGCATGGATCCGACGCTTGTTTCCTTTGAAGACTGTGCTTTGATGTCTACTACACAACCTTCTTCTTGTCGACGTTGTTGGGCCTGCAAATGCACAGGTTTGTAGGACAGTAGCAAATTTCCCTCAAGTGGATGACCTAAGGTTTATCAATCTGTAGGAGGCGTAGGATGAAGACGGTCTCTCTCAAACAACCCTGCAACCAAATAACAAAGAGTCTCTTCTGTCCCCAACACACCCAATACAATGGTAAATTGTATAGGTGCACTAGTTCAGCGAAGAGATGGTCATACAAGTGCAATATGGATGGTAGATAAAGGTATTTGTAATCTGAAATAATAAATACAGCAAGGTAGCGAGCGATAAAAGTGAGCGTAAATGGTATTGCAATGATAGGAAACAAGGCCTAGGGTTCATACTTTCACTAGTGCAAGTTCTCTCAACAATAATAACATAGATAGATCATATAACAAGCCCTCAACATGCAACAAAGAGTCACTCCAAAGCCACTAATAGCGGAGAACAAACGTAGAGATTATGGTAGGGTACAAAACCACCTCAAAGTTATCCTTTCTGTTCTATCTGTTCAAGAGTTCGTAGTAAAATAACATAAAGCTATTCTTTCTACTCAATCCATCATAGAGTTCATACTAGATTAACACCTTAAGACACAAATCAACCAAAACCCTAATGTCACCTAGATACTCCATTGTCACCTCAAGTATCCGTGGGCATGATTATACGATATGCGTCACACAATATCAGATTCATCCAACCAACATAAAAGTACTTTAAAGAGTGCCCCAAAGCTACTACCGGAGAGTCAAGAAGGTGTGCCAACCCCTATGCATAGGTTCCCAATGTCACCAAACCCGCAAGTTGATCACCAAAACATACATCAAGTGGATCGAAAGACATACATCAATTGTTCTCATAAAAGACTCAATCCGATAAGATAACTTCAAAGGGGAAACTCAATTCATCACAAGAGAGTAGAGGGGGAGAAACATCATAAGATCCAACTACAATAGCAAAGCTCGGGATACATCAAGATCGTGCCATAGAGGGAACACGAGAGAGAACACGAGAGAGAGAGAGATCAAACACATAGCTACTGGTACATACCCTCAGCCTCGAGGGTGGACTACTCCCTCCTCGTCATGGAGAGCGCTGGGATGATGAAGATGGCCACCGGTGAAGGATCCCCCCTCCGGCAGGGTGCCGGGAAGGGCTCCCGAGAGGTTTTTGGTGGCTACAGAGGCTTGCGGCGGGGGAACTCCCGATCTATCTTCTGTTCTGGAAGTTTTTTGGGTACGTAGGTATATATGAGTGCAAGAAGTACGTCGGTGACCTCCGGGGTGCTCACGAGGCAGGGGGGCACGCCCAGGGGGGTGGGCGCGCCCCCCACCCTCGTGGTTAGTCCGGGACTCCCCTGATGTGCACTCCAAGTCTAACAGGTGCGTTTCCTTCCAAAATTAACTTCTCCAGTTGATTTCGTTCCGTTTTGACCCCGTCTGATATTCCTTTTCCTCGAAACATTGAACTAGGCATAAAACAGCAAATCTGGGCTGGGCCTCCGGTTAATAGGTTAGTCCCAAAAATAATATAAAAGTGGATAATAAAGCCCAATATTGCCTAAAACAGTAGATAAAGTAGCATGGAGCAATCAAAAATTATAGATACGTTGGAGACGTATCAAGCATCCCCAAGCTTAATTCCTGCTTGTCCTCGAATAGGTAAATGATAAAAAAGAATTTTTGATGCGGAGTGATACTTTGGCATAATTTCAATTTAAATCTTCTTAATTGTCGTATGAATATTCAGATCCGAAAGATTCAAGAAAAAAGTTCATATTGACATAAAAGTAATAATACTTCAAGCATACAAATTAAAGCAATCATGTCTTCTCAAAATAGCTTGGTCAAAAGAAAGTTATCCCTACAAAATCATATAGTTTCGCTAAGCTCTATTTCATCACACAAAGTATTTAATCATGCACAACCCCGATGACGAGCCAAGCAATTGTTTCATACTTTAATAATCTCAAACTTTTTCAACTTTCACGCAATACATGAGCGTGACCCATGGACATAGCACTATATGTGGAATAGAATGGTGGTTGTGAAGAAGACAAAAAAAGGAGAAGATAGTCTCACATAAACTAGGCGTACCAACGGGCTATGGAGATGCCCATTAATAGATATCAATGTGAGTGAGTAGGGATTTCCATGCAACGGATGCACTAGAGCTATAAGTATATGAAAGCTCAACGAAAGAAACTAAGTGGGTGTGCATCCAACTTGATTGCTCACAAGACCTAGGGCAATTTTGAGGAAGCCCATCATTGGAATATACAAGCCAAGTTCTATAATGAAAAATTCCCACTAGTATATAAAAGTGACAACATATGAGACTCTCTATCATGAAGATCATGGTGCTACTTTGAAGCACAAGTGTGGTAAAAGGATAGTAGCATTGTCCCTTCTCTTTTTTTCTCTCATTTTTTTTATTTGGGCCTTTTCTCTTTTTTTATGGCCTCTTTTTTTTATTTTATTTTATTTCGTCCGGAGTCTCATCCCGACTTATGGGGGAATCATAGTCTCCATCATCCTTTCCTTACTGGGACAATGCTCTAATAATGATGATCATCACACTTTTATTTTTCTTACAACTCAACAATTACAACTCAATACTTAGAACAAAATATGACTCCATATGAATGCCTCCGGCGGTGTACCGGGATATGCAATGAATCAAGAGTGACATGTATGAAAGAATTATGAACGGTGGCTTTGCCACAAATACAATGTCAACTACATGTTCATGCAAAAATCAATATGACAAAAGTAATGTGTGTCATATGAACGGAACGATGAAAAGTTGCATGGCAATATATCTCGGAATGGCTATGGAAATGCCATGATAGGTAGGTATGGTGGCTGTTTTGAGGAAGGAGTATGGTGGGTGTATGGTACCAGCGAAAGTTGCACGATACAAGAGAGGCTAGCAATAATGGAGGGGTGAAAGGAGTGCGTATAATCCATGGACTCAACATTAATCAAAAGAACTCATATACTTGTTGTAAAAATTTAGAAGTCATCAAAAACCAAAGCACTACACGCATGCTCCTAGGAGGATAGATTGGTAGGAAAAGACCATCGCTCGTCCCCGACCGCCACTCATAAGGAAGACAATCAATAAATAAAATTTCGCTCCGACTTCATCAAAAAGCGGTTCACCATACTTGCATGCTACGGGAATCACAAACTTCAACACAAGCATTGTTTAAATTCATAATCACCCAACTAGCATCACTTTGATATTATCACCTCCATATCTCAAAACAATTATCAAGCATCAAACTTATCTTAGTATTCAACACACTCAAAAGAAAGTTTCACATATCTTGAATACCAAGTGTATTAATATTAAGCAAATTACCATGCTATTAACGACTCTCAAAATAATCTAAGTGAAGCATGAGAGATCAATAGTTTCCTTAAAACAAATCCACCACCATGCTCTAAAAGATATAAGTGAAGTACTAGAGCAATAACAAAAACTACTCCAAAAGATATAAGTGAAGATCAATGAGTAGTCGAATAATTATGCAACTATGTGAAGACTCTCCCATTAAAAAATTTCAGATCTTGGTATCTTATTCAAACAGCAATCAAAGCAAAACAAAATGACATTTCAAGGATAGCACAACTCATGTGAAGAAGCAAAAACTTAGGCTCAACCGATACTAACCGATAGTTGTTGAAGAAGAAAGGTGGGATGCCTACCGGGGCATCCCCAAGCTTAGATGCTTGATAATTCTTGAAATATTATCTTGGGGTGCCTTGGGCATCCCCAATCTTGAACTTTTGTGTCTCCTTAATTCCTCTCTTATCATGGTTTCTCTTTTTATCAAAAGCTTCATTCACAACAAACTCAACAAGAACTCGTGAGATAGGTTAGTATAAACCAATGCAAAACCATAACATCTTCTACTGTAACAAATCACTAACATTATTATTCAACATTGCATACTAAATGCCTCTGCATATTTAATACCCCTATCCTCAAATAGAATCATTAAACAAGCAAACATATGCAAACAATGCAACCATAACAGCAATCTGCCAAAACAGTACAGTCTATAAAGAATGCAAGAGTAACAATACTTCCCTGACTCCAAAAATTATGAACTAAAATTCCCACTGTAATAAATTTATCAGAGCTTAATATGCAAAAAGATTCAACGTTATACCATTTTCTGACTTTTCTAGGGAATATTTGCACAGCGGTAAACTTTCTGTTTTCAAACAGCAACATGTATACTAGCAAAATAAGCATGGCAAAGGCTATCCTTGAATTTTTTATTGAAAGTAAAGATGCAAAACATTATTATAACTAACAGAAAGCAAAAACTAACAAAATAAAATGACTCTCCAAGCAAAACACATATCATGTGGTGAATAAAAATATAGCTCCAAGTAAAGTTACCGATAGACGAAGATGAAAGACGGGATGCCTTCCGGGGCATCCCAAGCTTAGGCTCTTGGTTGTCCTTGGATATTACCTTGGGGTGCCTTGGGCATCCCCAAGCTTAGGCTCTTGCCATTCCTTATTCTATAGTCCATCGAATCTTTACCCAAAACTTGAAAACTTCAACCACACAAAACTCAAAATAAAACTCGTAAGCTCCGTTAGTATAAGAAAATAAAACCACCACTTAGGTATTGTAATGAACTCATTCTAAATTCATATTGGTGTAATATCTACTGTATTCTAACTTCTCTATGGTTCATACCACTTAATACTAGCCATAGATGCATCAAAATAAGCAAACAACACATAGAAAACAGAATCTGTCAAAAACAGAACAGTCTGTAGTAATATGTATGAAACGTATATTTCTGAAACCGCAAAAATTCTGAAATAAATTTCTGGACCTGAGGAATTTGTCTATTAATCATCTGCAAAAAGAATCAACCTAAAAGCACTCTCCAATAAAAAATGGCAGCCATTCTTGTGAGCGCTAAAGTTTCTGTTTTTTACAGCAAGATCATAAAGACTTCACCCAAGTCTTCCCAAAGGCTCTACTTGGCACTTTATTGAAACAAAAGCTATAAAACATGATTAATACAGTAGAATAATCATGTGGACACACAAAAACAGTAAGGATAAATATTGGGTTGTCTCCCAACAAGCGCTTTTCTTTAATGCCTTTTTAGCTAGGCATGATGATGACAATGATGCTCACATAAAAGATAAGAATTGAAACATAATGGGAGCATCATGAAGCATATGACTAGCACATTTAAGTCTAACCCACTTCCTATGCATAGGGATTTTGTGAGCAAACAACTGAGGGAACAATAATCAACAAGCATAGGAAGGTAAAACAAGCATAGCTTCAAAACTTTAAGCACATAGAGAGGAAACTTGACATTATTGCAACTCCTACAAGCATATGTTCCTCTCTCATAATAGTTTTCAGTAGCATCATGAATGAATTCAACAATATAACCAGCACCTAAAACATTATTTTCATGATCTACAAGCATAGAAAATTTACGACTCTCCACATAAGCAAAATTCTTCTCATTCGGAATAGTAGGAGTATCATAAGAGACTTGAACACTAAAAATTGTTTCCACATTAAAAGAGTAATGTTCAGAAAAAGGGTAATCATAATCATGACAAGATTTGTAAATATAATAATCACTACTTTTTATAGCATAAGTTTCATCACAATAATCATCATAAGTAGCAACTTCATTCTCATCATAATCGATTGAAACCTCTCCCAAGATAGTGGAATCACTAAATAAAGTTGACACTCTTCCAAATCCACTTTCATATTCATCACAATAAAATTCAACATCCTCCAAAATAGTGGGATCACTACTTCCTAAAGTTGACTCTCTTCCGAACCCACTTTCATCAATATAATCATCATAGGTAGGAGGCATGCTATCATCATAACAACTTTGCATATCAAAACTTGGGATGCTAAAAATATCATCTTCATTAAACATAGCATCCCCAAGCTTGGGACAAACATTAATTCCAGCAAATATATTCTCAAATATTTCATCCCAATCAAACATAGCTTCCCCAAGCTTGGGCCCTTTCATATCATAAGCATAATCACTCTCATCATTAAAAATATTGATAGCACCAATAGTATAACAATTATCATCATCACAATGAGTAGTAGGAGCAACATCATTTGGGAGAGATACCTTTCTACCTTTGTTTCTCCTTCTTTTCTTCTTCTTCTTCACATTATGTGTGGGTTCAACCTTCCTCTTTGAGCTCCTTATTGATGAGATTGGTTGAATAGAAGGCTCCCCCTCGTTACCTGATTCATCATAAGAAATAATAGGAGGATATTGGGAAGTCTCTTCCCTTTCATTAGTATTCTCTTCATCCTCTATTTGTTTTCTTTTCTTTATGTAATTGACAATATAAGGATTTTCAATGCAATTCACCGCACAATACATATAAATTTCTTCTAGATCAAAGCCAAGAAGTTTGTAACGGGAAAATTTTGGAAGATCATTAGTTAAATGTTTCATTTCTTCATAACCCATAAGCAAGCTAAGTTCATTATAATTTGAAAGGGAAATCAACTCATCACAATTTTTGGACACGATTAGATTGTGAAACAATTTGCATCGGATAGCTAAATGACCACTTTCATTGCAAAGTCCACAAGTACGGCCAAGATAATTTAAATCTTCAGCACAAACATCTAGCCTTTCTTGCAACAATTTAGTTTCTAAGTACTTATGCCTCTTGCAATATCTATCTTCCCTATTTGGTGTGTCCATGCAAATCCAATCAACTCCACAAAAACCAACATGCTTATAGGAGACATTTTCATCATAACTAGTACAATCATCATTAGTACTATGGATATTCAAAGAATTCGTACTAACAACATTGCAATCATGCTCATCATTCAAAGATTTAGTGCCAAACAATTTAATGCATTCTTCTTCTAACACTTTGGCACAATTTTCGTTTCCATCATACTCACGACAGGTATTAAAAAGATGAAGCGTATGAGACAAACTTAACTCCATTTATTTTGTAGTTTTCTTTTATAAACTAAACTAGTGATAAAACAAGAAACAAAAAGATTCAATTGCAAGATCTAAAGATATACCTTCAAGCGCTAACCTCCTCGGCAATGGCGCCAGAAAAGAGCTTGATGTCTACTACACAACCTTCTTCTTGTAGACGTTGTTGGGCCTGCAAGTGCACAGGTTTGTAGGACAGTAGCAAATTTCCCTCAAGTGGATGACCTAAGGTTTATCAATCTGTAGGAGGCATAGGATGAAGATGGTCTCTCTCAAACAACCCTGCAACCAAATAACAAAGAGTCTCTTGTGTCCCCAACACACCCAATACAATGGTAAATTGTATAGGTGCACTAGTTCGACGAAGAGATGGTCATACAAGTGCAATATGGATGGTAGATAAAGGTATTTGTAATCTGAAATAATAAAAACAGCAAGGTAGCGAGCGATAAAAGTGAGCGTAAACGGTATTTCAATGATAGGAAACAAGGCCTAGGGTTCATACTTTCACTAGTGCAAGTTCTCTCAACAATAATAACATAGATAGATCATATAACAAGCCCTCAACATGCAACAAAGAGTCACTCCAAAGCCACTAATAGCGGAGAACAAACATAGAGATTATGGTAGGGTACGAAACCACCTCAAAGTTATCCTTTCTGTTCTATCTGTTCAAGAGTTCGTAGTAAAATAACATAAAGCTATTCTTTCCGCTCAATCCATCATAGAGTTCATACTAGAATAACACCTTAAGACACAAATCAACCAAAATCCTAATGTCGGAGAGTCAAGAACGTGTGCCAACCCCTATGCATAGGTTCCCAATGTCACGAAACCCGCAAGTTGATCACCAAAACATACATCAAGTGGATCGAAAGACATACATCAAGTGTTCTCATAAAAGACTCAATCCGATAAGATAACTTCAAAGGGGAAACTAAATTCATCACAAGAGAGTAGAGGGGGAGAAACATCATAAGATCCAACTACAATAGCAAAGCTCGGGATACATCAAGATCGTGCCATAGAGGGAACACGAGAGAGAACACGAGAGAGAGAGAGAGAGATCAAACACATAGCTACTGGTACATACCCTCAGCCTCGAGGGTGAACTACTCCCTCCTCGTCATGGAGAGCGCCAGGATGATGAAGATGGCCACCGGTGAAGGATCCCCCCTCCGGCAGGGTGCTGGGAAGGGCTCCCAAGAGGTTTTTGGTGGCTACAGAGGCTTGCGGCGGCGGAACTCCCGATCTATCTTCTGTTCTGGAAGTTTTTTGGGTATGTAGGTATATATGGGTGCAAGAAGTAC
>NC_041393.1:742050304-742056242 GCF_002162155.2 Triticum dicoccoides | reverse complement strand
GGGTTTCCTTCCAAAATTAACTTCTCCAGTTGATTTCGTTCCGTTTTGACTCCGTCTGATATTCCTTTTCCTCGAAACACTGAAATAGGCATAAAACAGCAAATCTGGGCTAGGCCTCCGGTTAATTGGTTAGTCCCAAAAATAATATAAAAGTGGATAATAAAGCCCAATATTGCCTAAAACAGTAGATAAAGTAGCATGGAGCAATAAAAATTATAGATACGTTGGAGACGTATCATGCTTCTTCCAGATGGTTAGGCGTCAAGGTCTAGAGCATCCAAGAGGAATTGTGGATCGCCGAGTGACCGAGTTTGTGAAGGTTTGGAAGTCACTTGAAGACTTACGGCGAGTGATTCGGCGAGGTCTATGTGACTTTAGCTCAAGGAGAATACGGTGGGGACTGTGTGTTCGGGACTGTGTGTCCTTTGGTTTAAATACCTAGCCGCTCCAACCAGATGTACAACTGAGACAACAGTTGGAACTGGTCTACCAAATCATTGTCTTCACCAAGCTTACTGGTTCTATTTCCTCAACTCTTTCAATTCCTCATTTCACTTGTTGTGTGCTTGTTCATATCTGTTTGAAGACTTTCTCAATTTCCTCAATTCAATTTCTTCAGTCTGTCCGTCTTCATCCTGTGTTATCCCGTGTTTACGCTTTTCTGTACTCTGTGCTTGTCTTCATTTCACCATGATGACTATGCTTGTGTTCTATTATGTTTACTTCTGAGTACTTATTCCGCTGCAAGTAGTTCTTCACTAAGGAATTTCCTCACCAGCAAATTCCTCAGTGAAGAATTCATAAAAATCGCCTATTCACCCCCCTCTAGTCGATACAATGCACTTTCACTCCTCCCCAGATCCTCTCTCTCCTGGGCTTCCACTATTATCTGGGCTGGGCTTTAAGCTTGCCCAGTCCAACAAGTCATCGGCCTAACTCTCTATAATATCATTTTCAGGGATAATATTTTCCTGCCTAGTATAATCTAGCTTCACTTCACAGTCAAAATCACAAATCATGAGATCATCATGCCCAATTTCTGACCAATAGTCAGGTATTTTAGGGCCTTTTTCCATGAGTTTTTTAACCATCCATCCATCTAGATAGTTTTTTCCATTTTCACCATCCTCCTTATGACCTTATCACTATTCACCTCCTTGCAAGTTATTTTTGCAGGGGTTCTTTCACTGACTCCATTCTTCTTTCTGTCTTTTCTATTTTTACTAACACGTAAAGAAATTCTAGGAACAGTATCATCATTCTTATCAAGCAAATATTGACATGCTCTATTAGGGAACAGAGAATTACCATATTCTTCTGGTGAGTCCCCAGCCTCCTCGTCAGTGTCATCCCCAGCCAGCAACCAGAAGCGATTGCCGGCAGGGGAGATGCCTACTCCACTGGAGTGGATCTGGAGAGGCTGAGGAGGCATGGCGAGCGATGGAGAAACCGCGTGGAGCGCCTGAGCAGCTACATCTTCTGCTTCTTCTTCCCCCCGTCGCCACTCCCGACTAGATCTGGCACCGTCTCCCGTTCTTATTCCTCTGACACCATCTCCTCCTTGCTGTCCTTGATCGGGATCAGGACTCAACGAGTCCCGGGGGTGGGAATGGCCATCACCGTCCCAACCACAAACACTTCTGGCCCAGCTGGGAAGCGGTAGCGAGATCTGAACCCCCACCACTTCCTCTTTTGCGCCTGACTCCCAAACTCGTTCTCCTCCATGGCCCGTACCAGAGAAGCGAGCGAGCTCACCGGCGCACCCGTCGGAGTGGTGAACCCGTTCGGGGTAAGCCGTTCATCTTCCTCCACCGTCAGGTTTCTGAAGACTCGCTTCGCCACGTGACACATCTCCTTCCTCGTGGAGAACCAGGACACGATCTCATGTGCCCTCGCCAACTTCGCCTCGTCGCTGCTTGCCAGCTCCACCATGGACTTCTCCATCTTCATCCTCCAATCCGCCATCCTTCTCCTACTCTGCTTCCTCTCTCTCAGGGCGAAAGTGCTGCTCGCTGCAAGGGGGGGGGGAGGGGGAGTGGGATTTTTGAAATGAGTTGCGTCTCCCAACCATAAGGCGATGTGGATTTATTGCCCACAGTCCGCCCGCATTTATGGCGGTCGTTCGCCTCGGAATCCCCCCCCCATCGTCTCCCCTTCCCCAGTCGAGCGAATTTCTAATGCATGCCACATGACACGGAAACCAAACCTTCATCCGCCATGAAATTGCTTCCCCGTCTCGTAATCCTCGGCTATCAATCACTCGATTTTCCCCATCAAGTAGCAGAATTAAGAAAATTATACCTTGAACTACCACCCTGCCTTGATGGTAGCAGAGGAGTCCCACCGCAAAGAGGCAGGGGTAGTAGAGAGCGGCCATCTCATGTCTCCCGCCGTCCTCCCTTCCCCTGCGCTCCGCTCGTCACCGGTAGGCCTATCCCGACTGCTCGGCTGGGGTTCAAGCGGATCGCCTGAGTCGCCTGAGCCGCGCTCTCTGTTGCGTGCTCGAGTTGTCATCCCTAGAGTCCTATGTGCATCGTATGATGCAGAGGATGTGGTTATCCCCTTTCTTTTGAAAAAGGAATTTTAGTTTGCTTAAAAAATGAATGGTGTTCATTTTCGTGTAGAATGCTTTGTCCAACCTACATTTCTTACTCCCACCCGCACGTCCCTTCACCGTTTTTCTTTTCGTCCTACTGGTTTTTTGGGCACTGTTGGGCATTGGCCGACTGGCCATGATCACAAATTGGTCCCCTCCTGGACCGTTTGATCGGGCCGACACCAGCCGTCAGATTCGTCCCCACAGTGCGGAGTCGTTCCCTCTCTTCTCACATGAGTCGTCTGTATGGTTCTAGGAAATCTCATTCTGACCATCTCCGTGGTGGCAACACCCCGTGCACACCCCGCTCGATGCTTGCCATCTCTACACTAGTAGCACCGCCTCGGGTGCCATTGTGCTACTCCTCGTGTGTCGCTCGCGGTTCGACGTTGTGCTGCCCCGCCGGTTCCAGCGCGCAACAGCCATGGTTGTATCATCGTGGTCGGTTGGTTCCAACACATGGCGGTCGCGGTCACACCATCGCGGTCGGTCGGTTCCAAGCCCTGTCGACCATGGATGTCACATGATCGGCCACCTGTCCCAACACCATGTAGCCTGGGTTTGCAACTCCATCGCTCGTCAGGTGCAGCTTCTGCCGTGGTAGGTTGCAGCTCCTCACCTATTTGGTTGTACTCCTCGTGAGATGTAGCTCTCGTTGTAGTCTGTTGACCAGCTTTATAGAAAAAATATCAATATTTACAATACAAAATCACTATCATTAGATGCGTCATAAATTTAATTTTCATATTGTATAACTTTCATATTATAGATGTTGATATTTTGTCATATAAATTTGGTCAAAGTCGATGAATTTTGACTTTAGACAAATCTTATATGTAAAGTAAAAAGGACTGGAGCATGGCCCATTCGCTAAGGCAGGAAACCCCTGCCTCCTCGCTCGACGGCGGTGGCAGCACCATCTCCTCCCATCCGTCACTATGTCCATCGTGGCGGACTGCTCTCACCCGCCGGAGGAAGGCCGCCCTTTGACTCGCATCCGGTACACAGAGCAGCAAGCACCATCAACTCCCCCTCCTTCGCTGCTCTCACTAGCCGGAGGAAGGCTGCATGTCGACTCTCATTTACCTACTCAAGGACAAGTAGGAATTAAGCTTGGGGTGCTGATACGTATCCAACATTCCTATAGTTTGATTGTTTCATGCTATTATATTATCAATCTTGGATACTTTATATGTCTTTTTGTGCTATTTTATATCATTTTTTGGACTAACCTATTAACCCAATGCCTAGTGTCAGTTGTTGTTTTCTGTTTGTTTTTGGTTTTTCAGAAAATCAGTGCCAAGCGGAGTCCAAATGCTACGAAACTCTTTGACGATTTTCTGGAC
Organism: Triticum dicoccoides; assembly: GCF_002162155.2. Taxonomy (NCBI): domain Eukaryota; kingdom Viridiplantae; phylum Streptophyta; class Magnoliopsida; order Poales; family Poaceae; genus Triticum; species Triticum dicoccoides. Next base: position 742,052,300 of record NC_041393.1, on the reverse strand, counting down.
AAGAGAGACTCTAGAAGCTTCAAGAGGAGACCAGACGACGAACGAGGAGACGGTAAGGCAACATGGCGCGCCCTCTTACCTTGTGGGCCCCATGAGGCTCCGTCTGACCTAATTCCACTTCTATAAATTTTCAAATATTGAAAATCCCCAGAGAGCCACCGGAAACACTTTTTCCATAGTGGCAAGTTTCTATTCTTTCGTGATTTCATCTGGAGGCCTTTTCCGATACTCCGACGGAGGGGGAATCGATCACAGAGGTCTTCTACATCATCCTTGCCACCTTCCGATGATGCATGAGTAGTTTATCACAGACCTACGGGTCCATAGCTAGTAGTTAGATGGCTTCTTCTCTCACTTTGATCTTCAACCCAATGTTCTCCTCGAACTTCCTGGAGTTCTATCCGATGTAATCTTTTTTTGCGGTGTGTTTGCTGGGATCCTATGAATTGTTTCTTTATGATCAGATTATTCAATGAAAGTAATTGAGTCTTTTCTAAACTTTATTATTCACGATTGTTACAGCTTTGCAATGCTCTATGATCTATCCGTTTGGTTTGGCAAACTAGATTGATTTATTTTCAGTGGAAGAGGTGCTTTGTGACGAGTTTCAATCTTGCGGTGCTCTATATCCCGTTGACATAGTAGGGGGCAAGACACGTATTTGTATTTTTGTCATTAAGGATAAAACGATGGGTTTTATTTATATAGATTGGGTTTACTTTGTCTACATTATGTCGTCTTGTTTAAGGCGTTACTCCATTTGTCATGAACTTAATAACAAGATGCATGCTGGCTAGCGGTCGATTGGTATAGTAGTAGATACAGGCATGAGTCGGTCTACTTGTTTCGGACGTGATGCCTTCGTTGCCATGAATACGTCATAAGTATACACTTTTATATCAATTGCCCAACAGTAATTTGTTTACCCACCTTATGTTATGTGTTCGAGAGAGAAGTCTCTAGTGAAAACTATGCCCCAGGTCTACTTTTACATACTATAAAAACCAAAAATACCTTCCTGTAATTTATTTACTTTTCTTTTGTTTTACAATTTATTTATCCTTCAACCACTATCAGGATTAATCCTTGCAAGTAGCGAGTCCAAGGGGATTAACAACCCTCTTGCTCGTGTTGGGTGCAAGTATTTGCTTTTATGTGTGTAGGTACTGAAGACATGAATTTGTGTGGTTCTCCTATCGGTTCGATAAATCTTGGTTCTCACTGAGAGAAATACTTATCTCTATTGTACTGCATCTCCCTTCCTCTTCGGGGAAAATCATAAAACGAGGTTGACAAGTAGCACTTAGGATTCGCACTAATCATCTAGCGTGTAAAGACCGATATGACAAATCTGAAAAGAGAGCAGAACATCTCTTAGCTTGACATCAACGTCAGTCACCTGCCTCTGGCACCACTATAACAACCATCAAAGAAAAAGAATGATGGGCCACCTCCTCACCCGAGCTCAACGTGGCTCCATCGCTGTTATGCAGCTTTGCATACCTCCAATGTGGCTCACCAAAAGGTGAAGCCATTGCCGCTGAACGAATCAGACCGGTGAACACCCTAGACATGCCATCGAACTCCAGATCTGGTACCCCACCACGACTACATGCCGAATAAGGAAACCATATCTCCCATCCATCAATGACGAACTCAGCACATGTTCCTTCTTTCAGATTTCGTCGATGCAGACCACAATCTTCATCTGCTCCTGGACTACCTCCCAAACTCCGCGACACACTAGAGCAGACACCGTTGCAATGGCAAGCGCAAGGACACAAGTCCACCAGAAGGATGTCGTCGCTGCCACGATATCCCCGCTTGAACAGACTGGTTCCCAAATCTATCACTAACCATAGAGACGATCGCCTCGCCGGAGAACAATCCGTAGCTTCTTTATTCAGCATCGCCGTCGAAGCCAAGAAGTTGGACGATCCAAAAACCTAAGCCACTAGGGCTCTAAAACCTAAAGCTAAAACAATCTGCACGCATG
>NC_041393.1:742040156-742049663 GCF_002162155.2 Triticum dicoccoides | reverse complement strand
CGACGACCTAAACCTAAAGCTAGGGTTGTTGTCACTAGCCAAAGAGGAAACGATCCTGTCATCTGGTTGATTGTTAGCAGGCGCCATTCCAATTAGTAGTACATTATTGTGTCCCCCGTACAGTATTGCATACGTGATTGAAACTCTAATTGTTCTTTTCCCAGAAGGATTTTTTTCTTATTTTCTTTTTTAAGGTGGTTTTTTTAGCCTTTGTTTTGAGAAAACGGGCTTTTTTGGGGAAAGATGGGATGAATTTATTTTGAGACAGGCCGACACCTAGAGATGTGATACGGTTAACCCATTTACTGACGGGCCATTCCCCAAGACCGTAGCCGTGGTCTTCACTCCCCTGCCTCCTCGCTCGGCACCGACGGCACCGCCGCCGCCGCCGCCCTCCGCCTGTCGCCATGTCTATCGTGGCGGACCGCTCTCACCCGCGGGAGGAAGGCCGCGCGTCGACTCGCGCCCGGTAGGCAAAGCAGCAAGCACCATCAACGCCCCCTCCTTCGATGCTCCCCTGACCTCTCCTCCGTATGTGCCGTTGTACAGAGTCACAATCATTGCACATTTGACATTAATACGAGATTGCTGGTGCCTTCATAAGAAGTGGATCTCTGATCGGGTTCAGTTATTCGTGCTATGGAACAGTGGGCTTGGTATGTCTGCTTTTATTTGGCTCTCGGTTTCTCTGGCTGATGTATGCATGCTCTAAGTTTGGAGCAATGGTGGTTCAGTATGGAGGGAATTTGACTGATTAGCTATCCAAAATTGTACTGAACTTTCTGTGATCTGTATTGGTTTCTGGTATGGGCAACCTCCATGCATTTGTTAGCCTCACGTAGTAAACTTTGTTATCCAAATTATGATCATTATTGGGCTTAAACTTTGTTATCTAAATCCTGAGGCTTAAACTTTTATATTCCATTTGCAGTCATGGGAGTGATAAGCACCTTATTCAGTGATTTAGTAAAGGACCACATGTCTGCTGATGATATGATGTGTGAAATTCTGCTGATGATGTTATGCGGCAAATCGTATTTTTTTTCTTCACTGCCAATGTTTTGAAAAATAAAATCTTCGGTTCTAGTATCTGTTAGTGTAAAACTTGGATGAATTCATGCCACTTCTTTGGATGCTAGTTACTTCTGGTGTGCCTCACATAGGAAATGTTGCTAGCAGAACATCATCAAACGCGCCATGCTTGGATCATAATTTCCATTATTTTGTTAGAGATTTTTTGCTTTTAGAACATGATGACGGTGCTCTTTGTTTGTGGATCTTGATCAGTTTTGGTAGCTTAAAAGAGTCTGAAATAAGTACTGGCGTGCGCATTTCTATTGTAGTTGTGCTTCTAGTGCGGTACTTGTAATGCTGCACATACAGCAAGTTTGCAGAGTTGTCTCTGAATTCTGACCTTTGTATGTCCTATACGTTGAAACAAACTGAAACAATCGTTGTGTCCTGCGCTCCGACAATGTTCAGATTCGTAGTGCACTGCAATTGCTGCCCGAATTTGACCAAAGCTACCAAAAATCCCCTTCTAAAATTTGGATATACAGTTGCTGAACTCATCGTCAGTAATAGAGTGACAGATGTGTGCCAAGGCACATGAACGAGACACGATTTGACCGAAATTGTTAGCCACAACTGCAGCAAGATTCTGTACGAATCTACGAAGGATATGTGGTAAAAATCTGTTCTTAACAAAAGTAAAAAACCATAGTGATTAACCTTGAAAAGTTTTCACTGACCGACACTTCTCATATAACTGAATTTAAACATGTTGAACTCGGGTGTGGCAGATCAATCATGCAAAAAATGCGACGACTATTCGGATCATGGGCATTTTCATACTGGTCATGGCCTGCTCTGCTGCACGCTGACAACTTGAAGCACCAAAACATCCATTAATTCGGATTCCGATCCTGCCTGCGCTGCGTGGATTGGGAAGGAAACTGACAAGTGTTAATCATGATTTTAGACTCAGGTGCAGTATTTGGGTGATTGCCCAATAGTAATGCTGGACAATTACAGTTACAGGGGTTCCACAATACGTGAGAGCAATGCGCCTATAAAAGAAGAGAGATGCATGACCCAGTGAGAAAATTGAACCCTTGGTGGCCAGTAAAGGGTTTTAATTTTGACTGAGAAATAAGATACGAATGCCCAGTTTCAGCAGGTCTGCACCATGTCATGTCAGCATCATGGTTAGTTGGGTGCAGTAAGGGCTTGTTTATTTGTGGCTCTGTGTAGTACCACTAGAGGAATACGCGCACTTTGCCGCGGGGGGAACACAGAAGTGTGACGTCTATTGATCAACAGTTGTTTTTACGTTTGATGGATTCAGTGTGATTGGATTGCTCTATCAATTTTGACCCAGCGGAAAGTCTTTCTATTTTACGACAGGTCTTTTCTATGTGATATCCAGGTTTTGGGGTCACTGGATCGTCAGCGTGAGCCGGATGGAGTCGGGGAATACAAAGGGTAGTGGCCCTTGACTGTACTAAACATGCCACACATCCAATGGCCTAACAAGATTTGGACTGACATGCGCATATTTCTCAAAGATTCAAATGTAAATTTTGCAAGAAAAAAAAATGCAAGCCATTAGGCATAGTTTGTAGTAATGATGAACTGTGACAATAGCACAGTTCTGACAATATGATTTACTCACAACTAAGTCTGATGCTTCTTCCTCCAAGAACCAAATATGATTTATGATGAGCTTAATACAGTTACTTCGAACATGCAACCAAAACTAATTTACATCTACTATCCGACCTAAACTAAATTTGTTTCTCCTTAGCGCGGGTTCCTTCATTTTCACAACAAATGGAACACTGGAGGATGACTGACACAGTAGTGTTAGTCCATGGAGACCTTGCTAAAGGAGTGAGATCGTTTTGAATCTACAAGAAAATGTTATATCTTTATAATTTGCTATACTGCTCTTTAAACAATTAATGACAGATAATGTGATGAGAACGTTAGTGGTCAGGTACAAATACTGGGAGAAAATAATGACATGGTTGAAGCTGAATTTCTGTTCCATTTCATGCTCCAAGGACTGCAAGGCCAAAAAACATTTGATAAGAACTTCTGTTCTAGTTCATGCTCCAAGTCATTATCTCTTGCATAACATATGAGGAAATATCAGTAATGAGCAAAACCAAAAGAATGTACTTAAATGGCCAGCTAATCAATCCTGATCTAGCTAAAGCAAAACAGCATATATGTTCATGCGACAACTGAAGAAACTGAAGCTGTGAAAAGTATAGCATAGTTGATGAACTGGTAAATTGCTCTTGAGGTTTCATGCATAATTTTACTAATCCAAGATAGATTCTCTTTATGTGTTGTACTACTCCTAGTTTTGTTTTCCTTCTATCTAGAATCCTACTGATTTGCTGAAATTTGAATGTGTGTACAGTTGGTACCAGGTCGCATATGAATGTGTGTACAGGTGGTACCAGTGATATGAAGAACAATAAATTGTTAGCAAACAGTTCAGAACACAAATAGATTGCAAAGATATATGGTACTAAACTGTAAGTAACTGGAAATAGATCATACACATGTTGTCCTTAAAGTATAAAAATAGCAGGCATAAGCACGGTTAAATAGCAGTATTAGTACTATTTGTTTGCTAGCACAGGTGTGAGGTCTCTTATTAACTAAGCAACATCACGCAAAGGAAGAAGCTCAGATGTTCTTGCTCTAGAAAAGAACACAGCCCACCTTCCTGAATCTGTAGTAGAAAAGGTAAAATGAGCATGTACGTGAGCCTGTATCATCTAACCCAAAAGCGAGTGGCATTCAGTTCTGCTTAGGGCAACTCTAACCGACCCCCTATAAGTTAGTTGAGTATCTAGCCGAGTAAAGTTAGTGGAGGAAAATTATCCTTCTCTATAGGTGGCCGCACCTAGCTGATCCCCTAAACTTAGTGGAGTAACAAAAATGATATAGGCTTTTTGTTCTAGCCGCGTGAACTTCAAACACTTCACAATATACATCACTAAAACATTGAAATTCAAACATGCATGACATAACCGTCATAACATATAGTTTCATCATCGCGATTTTGAAATAAAATATGCATAGTTCACCCAAAATGCATCACTTCAAACACAATGTTTGATCTAAAATCACCACAAACATAGCATGTATAAGTTGTGGATCGAGCCAACCAACTGCACGCACCACCACCCCCTCGGCCACCACCACTCAAATGAGGTCCTCAGAGAAGAAATCACCACCACCATCCTCTCGGCCACCATCACCACCACCACCACCACCATTCCGAAGAGAGGCTTCCAATTGGGTAAGATCTCCGCGCGAGTATATTTAGGGAGATTGGGGGTGGGGGGTCTTGGGCATTGGAGGATAATTTATCGTCCTTACGAGGTTTAGGGATCAGCTAGGTGCGTTGTAAGGGAGGATAATCAAAATTATCCTCCCTTAGCGCCAGATAGGGGATCGGTTAGAGTTGCCCTTAGTAGACAATCAACAGATATCAAGGGAGTTGCAAATCAGAAGCACTAGTTATACAACAATATTAAATCAATAGTAGGTGGCAATCACTGGGTGCAAAAATTTAAGGGTTCACAATTGCATGCTAGTGTGCTCTCACAATTGCATGCTTCTTTTTCATGATAATATCCAGGACAAACCAACGCCTTGCAAACCAGCGTGATTTGCTCTTCATCAGTAGATTGATCTGATCTGCTTGGCACACAAGCAGAAGTCAACACACAAAACATCTGTTAGTAGGTGGTAAAATTATAGAACCACATCAGATCAACATTAGAAAGCACTTTCTTGAAATTTTAGAAAACTTGGGACCACATGAAGCCCTCCTCTAAACTGGAACAATAATAATCAAAAGCAAATCCAAAATGTTGCCCACTTCTGATCAAACCGACATCCAAATGAATTGTCCAACTGTTATATACTACAACATTGCAGATTTGTGGGAGGAGATGTATAAAGTACTATCACAACTATCCTGCGTAGAGGGGCCGAATCCTGCGATGCTTGAACAAGAGGGCCCTCGACCAGCTATACGATGCCACCCATCGACGCCGCCGATTACGACTCGTGCTAGGGATGTATCAGTGCCATCAAGCCCAGGGTGCCACCAGAGTTGGCCAGTTCCAGAACGTCCCTCGCCCAGCCACCGATGTGCGTCGTTCAATGAGAGGATTGGGAAGAAAGGCTCTAGGAGAGACATGTGTGCCATTACCCGATTCCCCGCCGCTGCGGAGGATGCGTGAAGGAAATATGCCCTAGAGGCAATAACAAAGTTGTTACTTATATTTCCTTATATCATGATAAATGTTTATTATTCATACTAGAATTGTATTAACCGGAAACTTAGTACATGTGTGAATACATAGACAAAACATATGGTCCCTAGTATGCCTCTACTAGACTAGCTCGTTAATCAAAGATGGTTATGTTTCCTAACCATAGACATGTGTTGTCATTTGATGAACGGGATCACATCATTAGAGAATGATGTGATGGACATGACCCATCCGTTAGCTTAGCATAATGATCGTTGAAGTTTATTGCTACTACTTTCTTCGTGACTTACACATGTTCCTCAGACTATGAGATTATGCAACTCCCGAATACCGGAGGAACACTAGGTGTGCTATCAAACATCACAACGTAAATGGGTGATTATAAAGATGCTCTACAGGTGTTTCAGAAGGTGTTTGTTGAGTTGGCATAGATCGATATTAGGATTTGTCACTCCATGTTTCGGAGAGATATCTCTAGACCCTCTCGGTAATGCTCATCACTATAAGCCTTGCAAGCAATGTGACTAATGAGTTAGTTGTGATGATCAAGTCTCGGGCAAGATTGAACTAGGTATGAAGATACCGATGATCAAGTCTCGGGCAAGTAACATACCGATGACAAATGGAACAATGTATGTTGTTATGCGGTTTGACCGATAAAGATCTTCGTAGAATATGTGGGAGCCAATATGAGCATCCAGGTTTCGCTATTGGTTATTGATCGGAGATGTGTCTCGATCATGTCTACATAGTTCTCGAACCCGTAGGGTCCGCACGCTTAACGTTCGATGACGATATGTATTATGAGTTATGTGTTTTGATGACCGAAGGTTGTTCGGAGTCCCGGATGAGATCACGGACGTGACGAGGAGTCTTGAAATGGTCGAGACATAACGATTGACTAGATCATTGATGGCGCGCGTTGCCGCACCCGTCAGTTTGTACAATGAAATGATCTGAATTTTCATAAATATGTAATCACATGATACATTTTAAATTTTCATAAACGTAACAATACATTAGTGAGTAATCAAAAGAAATCTCATATATAGTCCGCAAAACCATAAAAGTATACAAGTTAGCTTGCAATTGGTACAACAACATTCATAGTAAATACAACTAATTACTACTGCCAAGACATATGATAAGCATTACTCCCTCCGTTCTTAATATAAATGTAAGACGTTTCGGTAGTTCAACTGAGTACATGGTGGAATAATGAAACCTTTGCAAACATTAAGAAAGGGGCCACCACGTTCAGTGGAAGAAATGACATAAATGACAATTGCACAAGAAATTACCATGGAAGATGATCTCAAAGGAACCATATGTTCTGCAACAATGGAAGTGAAACATCATCATTACCTTGCAACACCTAAAAGGGAAGTCCTGGAAGTCATCATGCTCATCAAACCTTGAGTAGCAAAAATGTGAGCAAAATAAGGAAATGCACAATTGAAAAATGGTTGTGAGAATCATTCCTGCCGTAACCTGCTTTTTGTTCGTTTTTATACGAGGAGATCATATCATTGTGGTAGATTGCAAAATTGCAAGGAAAATACAAAATAAGTAATGTATCTTATTTTATCGGTGGGCAACGATATAACAATATCCTATGCACCTTTGATGTCGAACCTCAATACCTTGTGACACCTAAAGGGAAGATGCATGCAAATCATCATGCTCTTCAAATCCTAAATAGCGGGGTGTTAGCAAAAGGAAATCACAGAAAAGCTAATGCGAAAACTATACACTCATAATTTGATCCTTCTTGCATATAGTGTTCTCATCTGAGCCACCATATCAAACGAGTCCATCTGCAATTTTGTAATAAATAGTCTTGTTTGATGTTTCCGCCAAAGCATGTTCAATAATATGTTTATACTATTTGGCTCAGCAACGAAAGAACGGAGAAAATAAAGGCAAAATCTGCATATAATAATAAAAAATGTGAACATCATTGAGATGAGACTGATGCAACGAAATTGTTGACAAGCAATCTCATACCAGAAAGCATTGTACATCACCTATCAAGTGAAAAAACAGAAATTTAGAGACCTCATTATGAATTAACAGGCAGGACTTACAATCATCATCTTATTGTCCAACTACAGTTAAAAAACATCTTATTGTAAAATCAAGTCCAGAAAACACACATATATGCTCATTTTCTTTGATTAAGAAGTAATACATATGTTCTTTCAAAATTGGAGATGAGATGGACAACCTACCACGCTTCTGAATATTCGTTGTTGTCACAATGAGCCAATATGATGCTTAGGATCCCAATAGACCTTCATTCAGGACAAATAAACACCGGCCTAAAAAAGGACCAATCAACTTCAAACCTAAAAAAAGCCACACAAGTAGAAATATTAGCGGCAAATTACAAAACTAAAAGGCACATCAATGTATGATAAGATAGTTTAAGAGGATCAGGGTAAGCTCATAGTAAAATAGCATTGTTCAATATATCGAACATGTTAAGCTGAAAGAGATCATCTGAATATTGATCGTAGTTGCATCATCTTTCAAAGCATCATGATGTAATGATACAATGGTTGAAAAATCTATTAGGGCAACTTCTTATTTCTGAATCTGTAACAGAAGAAAGGAAACATTCGCATGTCAAAATGGAAAAGGCAGTACTAAACAAATTCATATACCTATAGCACATAAGCGTTCAGTTCTTATAGAGAGACTATCCAACCTGAAGTCCTAAATTCGGCAGAAATAGCTTATATTTCTAGTTTGACTTAAAAAGACATATTTCAAATGGGTCATCCTGTGTGTTCACTGAATCTTATTTCTAATTATACTAAGTGTAAAAAATGTTTTCCGCGACATATCAATATCTACCACCAACCATGAAAATATTAGTTTCTAAAATATGCATACGACATACCAAGTTTCTAATTATACTCTGTGCATTGCTTTCAATTGGAATCAACCCAGATCTCATTACTGAGATAACAGGACACATTATTCGAGTTCAAGCCTTTGGGGGGCAATACTAAAATGCCGGCAAACACAAAACATGTTTCTGCCCACATATAGACTATATCAGCAGAACGACTAATCTACTGCCAGAAGTAATTACTAAACCTATTAGCCTATTACAAGGTACAGATCAACACTCAAATCATCATGCCAAAAATATATACCTATAGGAAATGATTATAATTCACGCATGAAGGCATGATCCATCAGCTGAATGCAGCTTTTCCTCTTTCTGTGGAGTTAACACACATACCAGAACTACCAACCTAGGGGTCATCACCAGCTCTTGTATGAGGTTTCATTCTCCAAGTTCAGGGTCACCTGCCAAGAGTCGACGTAGATGCATGTTAAACTCCAAATCAACATGTCAATCTAACGAACAACCTAGATCTCGAAATCTGTTGCACGTTCAAAGGACAGAACAATCTACCTGTGGATCTGGATTGGTACGTCGCCGTTGCGCTCCTTAGACGGTGGCGACGGGACTACGCTGCCCGCTGTGGTTCCACGGGAACAGGATCCGGCATTCCCGCCACTGGCGCAGGCGTTGTGCGCGCCCCTAGAGCCTGCGCGCGGGAGGGCCGCGACGAGCGTGGGGAAACTGATGTATCACCGTCGTGGTTGCCATCCACGTGAGAGAGGAAGAAGTGCCGCCGTCAAAGGTGTGATCGGCGTAGGAGAGGAAGAGGCGCGAGAGCAGGGAGGTCGGTAGGTTTTTTTTAGGGGTTGGAAGGGGTGAGGTGTCAGGTGTGGTTAAGGTAGCGCACACCCTTGTATTGTATCTCAATCCAGTCAGCTACATGGGCTGCCTTTAGTGGAGACTGAAGCCCAATTTAATACGCAACGCCCAAAATTGTCACCAGAGCAGCGGCCCAAGATGTTAGCGCTCGTTTGTATCGATCAGAGCGACCAGAGATGGGATTAAGAGCTAATCTAATGGCCAAAACTGCCTAAAAGTGGTGATCCGATGGCCGGAAACACTGATGGCTTGTGAGTGCCGGAAAAGTGTGCAGTTTTAATGTATCTAAATATATTGGAAGGTTATGTTCGGACATCGGAAAGGTTTCAGAATGGTTCGAGCATTTTTCGGAATACCGGGAGGTTAACGGAATCCCCCGGGGGATTAATGGACCTTATGGGCTTTAGTGGAAAAGGAGAGGAGGGCTGCAGGGTGCCCCCCACCCATGGCTGGTCCGAATTG
>NC_041393.1:742037987-742039970 GCF_002162155.2 Triticum dicoccoides | reverse complement strand
CTCCCTCTCCACCTCTTTCCCTCTCGCCCTTCTTGGAATAGGAAGGGGACTCCAACTAGGATTGGGAATCCTAGTTGGACTCCCCCTATAGGTGCGCCCTCTCCTTGGCCGCCCTCCTCCTCCTCCCTCCTTTATATACGGGGGCAGGGGGGCACCCTAGAATACACAAGTTTCTCTCATGACCGTGTGCGGTGCCCCCTGCACAGTTATACACCTCAATCATACCGTTGCAGTGCTTAGGCGAAGCCCCGCGCCGGTAGCATCATCATCGTCGTCACCACGCGGTTGTGCTGACGGAACTCACCCTCGTCCTCAATTGGATCAAGAGCATGAGGGACGTCATCGAGCTGAACGTGTGCTGAACGCGGAGGTGCCGTACGTTCGGTACTTGGATTGGTTGGATCGCGAAGACGTTCGACTACATCAACCGTGTTACTAAACACTTCCTCTTTCGGTCTACGAGGGTACGTGGACATACTCTCCCCTCTCATTGCCATGCATGGCATACATACATAGATCTTGTGTGATGTAGGATTTTTTTTTAAATACTACGTTCCCAACAATGCGCTCGTCCACCACAGCCGCCAGGGAGGGAGATTTAATTCACCACCGACACCGAGGATGCCTTCATCCACCACTATCGTTACAAGGAGAGAGAGAGAGAGAGAGACAGGGGTGGGGGAAGGGCGTCGTTCCAGAGCAGCCAAAGGAGGTAGAGGTCTGGAGGCCAGGAAGGGACAAACTGACGCTTGTAGAAAACGAAGAGCTACGACGCGAGGGTGGAGAGGTCGCGAAAAGCGCCGTATTCCACTGCGGTGGCGTGGATTCGTTGGGGAGGTCATAGATTCATAGAAGGGAAAGGAACTGAGAGGCGACCGCGGTGGATTTGGGAGTAGAGGCAGTGAGAGATAGAGGCGATAGGTGGTTGGTGGGGCCTGGACACACCACACGTAGATTATTTTCTTCCTTTTTTGAGACTCTGGACACACGTAGGGTCATGCGAGGGCAGTGAAGGCCCAACCTAGCGAGTTACCGTGGTCCAACCAGCCACAATCAACCACAACGCTCCAATTCGTGGGAGCTTAGTAATTATAGGGACTAGTTCAGTTCATGGCTTCATGCTATGACTGATATGTTCTTGGCCTCTTGGGTCATGCACATATAAGCACTGCTGGTCAACTGTATAGATTGCCTATTCATGCTATTTAATTCTGCTGCAACATACCTAGCATATTCTGTAAAATGCATGGAAGGCATCAAGCCAATATATAATCTGACTGACACCACATAATAAGTTTAATCTTTTTTGTTTGGCTCCAAAAACTTGAAGTGAAGAAATACTACCATAAGGAAGCAACCAAGAAGTAGCAACATTGGATTCTTCATAAATCATCCTATGAAAGCAGTCACAGATTCGCCGCTGGTAGTATCAATGGATAGTAGTATTTACTAGCTCTTCTTCCTTTTCTGTGCCATCGCAGCTAGGGCTGGCCCTAGGCCATGGCAAAAGGTGCAGCAGCCTAGGGACCATCTTAAATAAGGTCCCAATATATATTTAAGAGTGAATTCCATTTTTTACCTTGTAGTTGTACATTTGTGACACATATTACCCTATTTAGCGGAACTTTTATCGAAATGTCAGATTTTGGAGACTTTTAACACGGTTTTACCCCAGTTTTACATTTTGTCTGTTTATGGTCGATAGGATCGGCATGTTGCGTCATTGATTTGTAAAAAAAATTGTAAGGATCGGAGGGCATCATTGGCGATCTTGTCCAAGCTTCTCTTGTCTATCTATTCCACTCCTTGTGGCCGTCCACATGTTTTTGGATACAGGGCGTCACCTCACACCTTACCTGATGGACACGCATCAAAAAACAAGGGTCCAAAGATTTCAAAAGGGGTATTCTAGACGAATTTTCACTCGAAGGGGTAATTAGTGTCACAAATGTATAAATATGGGGTAAAAAGTGGAATTCACTC